>NW_028234445.1:2369440-2384440 GCF_977035675.1 Penaeus japonicus | reverse complement strand
GAAGCTGACAGCGTACATGCACAAATCACATAAACGACATATGTTTCGTAAAGGCCGTGAACCTACGAGCCTGGATCTCAACGTTCCTTTTGCGAACTGATTTACACAGCAATCTTTTCTTCGGTGCCCCAGGCTGTCCAGCCGCACGTTTTGGTTCATTATCATTCCCTTTCAAAGTGCTTAGTGCCCCTAGGCTAGTTTTAGCAGAGTTTCAACAATGTCACACCGGCAGAAGTATGTGAAATAAGTTTTGAAGACACACAAAGACTGTGGATCCTCACTTCTCCAGTGAGAGTGGCAGGATCCGGGCAAGGGACGCTCCCGTCCGTTCCCCAGGTAGAGCACCTGGCCCAAGGGCTGATGAATCAACGGCTCGAGCCTATAATCAGGTAACGTTAGGCTAGCTAATCCCAGGCTTGACCCTATAGGAATCCCCGTCTTGTGAACGGATGCAGAAATGCACTGAATAACCCCTTCTAATTTAGTCTAATTCATTCTAACTCAAACTGAATTCAATCCCCACAAAAGAGAAAAAGTTGTATTTTCGTTAGGAGCTTCATTAGGAAAGTACACATCATCATAATCATTTTCTGGCTTCTGCTGAATACTGGTGCAGGCTGCGCTCGCCTTCACAACTGAGCAAAGCAACATTCAGTGTGCACGTCCTTTAGGTGTTAAGGTGAGTAGAGGTAGAGCAGAAGCTGTGGCCCAGCTCGCACTCTGCCGTAAAATCGACATTAGATGCCAAAGTTTGGCCAAATGGTGGCCCGGACGGTTTGCTGACCGTCTAATTACTGGTGCTATGCTTCCAATCATGCACCCCAACTTTTCTGGCCTCATATTGCTGATAGGATAACTTCAGGTGTTTGAAAGACGAACACAGCAAACAGATTAAGCAGTGCAAGGCAGGGAGGTAGTAATTCCATATATATATATATATATATATATATATATATATATATATATATATATAGATAGATAGATAGATAGATAGATAGATAGATAGATAGATATATATGTACATATAAACATAAATAAATATATATATATATATACCTATGCATATATATATATATATATATATATATATATATATATATATATATATATATATATATATATATATATATTAGAAAATGAAAAACAGAAATGGAAACTGATTGGAAAGAATATGAAACTAAAGGAAATTGATGAATATAAAGAAGCATGGATATCACCGGACTTGAGCTATGAAAAAAGGCAAAGTCAAAAAACATTGATAAATAAACTAAGAGAAAACAGAGAAAAAGACGGAGCAGGAAAACACTGATATATCACCAGCAACAGACAAGGACATTCAGTCCTGCGAAGCATACCTATTCGAACAAAGGCAGGTAATGAAACGCCCACCGCTACACCGGGGGAAGGTCCAGCTCCCCCAAAGTAGGGGGAAACGACATCAACTATCTAACAACAGTAGGTAATGTAGACATGCAAAGAAATAATTTATTTGAGACTCTTATGTTGCTAAATATACAGGGATTATATCCAAAAAGTAACCAGACAAAACCTACATATCTAGAGGACATGGCAAAGATCAACAATTATTCAATGATAGCTCTTACAGAAACTCATCTGAGAAGACATAAAAAATGAAGAAATTAAAATTGATAACTATGAGTTAATAAGGAAAGATAGAAATAAGAGAAGCAGAGGAGGAGTGGCTCTTTATATCAGGAAAGAATTAGTAACTAGAATGGATACTGTAATAGAATACTCTAATAATACAGTAGAAATACTAGGGGTATTGGCAAAAGATACAAAAAAGCTATGCATTATTTTTTACAGACCTCCTGGAACAACAGAAACATCTTTCAATGAATCACTAGGCTTAGTAATTACATTGTCAATACAAGGGAAATTGAAGCTATTATCATACTTGGCGATTTTAATTTCCCCTTTATCGATTGGGAAACAAAGAAAATAAAGATAGGAGCAAATGCCACTAAAGATGAAAAACAACAAGCGAGAATGCTTTTAGATTTTGAAGAAAATTTTTACCTTAACCAAATCATCAATATTCCAACAAGGGAAGAAAATATACTGGACCTTGTTTTCATTAGTATAGGGGAAGATGTACACAACATATCATCAACTTATACAGCCCAATCGGACCACAAAATAATTGAAATCACAATGAATAAGTTAAATAATCAGAAAAGTAGTAAAAAACAGATAGCTGAAGCAGAAAAGAGTCTCAGATCTTTAAACTTTAGCCATAATCAAATAGATTGGAAAAAAATAAATGCAACACTAGAAAAGTCACTGAAAGATATTGACGTCCTCTTAACACCAAAAGATATACTAGAGAAGCTTTATAATGCATTTAAAGATGTTTGTAGAATGTTTGTCCCCCCAAAAAACAACAGAAACAAGAATATTATACCAAGAGATCGAAGGATCATGTTAAGAAACAAAAAAAATAAGGTTAACAAATTGAAAAAAACAACAGATCAGATCAAGAGAGAAAGGATCAAAGCAGAGATAAGGGTTTTGGAAGATAAATTAAAACTGTCTATAAGTAACCAAAAAGCAGCCGAAGAAAAAAGAGCTGTGGAAGCTATAAAACAGAATGCAAAATATTTTTTCTCATATGCAAACAACAGGTTAAAGAGGAGAACAGAAATTGGGCCTCTTGAGAATAATGGTGCATTTGTAACTGATTCAAAGGAAATGGCTGAATTACTCAAATTGCAATATGAAGAAGTCTATAGTGTCCCAAGAATAGAAAAATTAATATCAGACCCACAGAAACATTTTAGTATTATTAGTAATTAAGATGAATGTCTCACTGACTTCATATTCGATGAAAAAGATATTCTTGAAGCAGTAAGTGAAATACCAACAAACTCAGCAGCTGGGCCAGATGAAATCCCAGCAATCTTTTTAAAAAACTGCAAAGAAACCATAGCAAAGCCACTGGTAACTTTGTGGAGGAAATCTTTGGACATGGGGACTATCCCCAGCTTACTGAAAGAGGGTACTATAATTCCAATATATAAAGGTGGAAACAAAGGTCAGGCCAAAAATTATAGACCAGTAGCACTAACATCTCATATAATAAAAATATTTGAAAGGGTAGTGAGGAAAATAATTGTTCAATTTTTAGAAAAAGAAAACAAGATAAACCCCGGGCAACATGGATTCAGAAGTGGTAGATCTTGTTTATCACAGATCCTGACACACTTCGAACACATACTAAGGGACCTAACTGAAAATAGAGAAGTTGACGTAATATATCTAGACTTTGCAAAAGCTTTTGACAAAGTAGATCACGGCATCCTGCTACATAAGATTAAAGACCTTGGAATCGGCGGGAAAGTTGGAAGATGGATTTATAACTTCCAAATAATCGTAAACAAAAAGTACAAATTAATGGGCTTTACTCAAAGGAAACGATTATTATGAGTGGGGTGCCACAAGGGTCCGTTCTTGGGCCCTTGTTATTCCTTATTATGATTGGTGACATTGATAATGGTGTGAAACACTCAAGAGTAACATCATTTGCAGATGATACAAGAATAAGTACACCCTTAGATATACAAGATAATGAAAACAAACTTAACGAGGATCTACATACCATCTGTAAGTGGGCATATGACAATAATATGAAATTCAATGCAGATAAATTTGAAATCATAAGATATAGTCCAATTGGAAATTCAAGGGCAAGATCATATTTTGTCGAAGATGTGAAGATTGAGGAGAAAAAAGTAGTATAAGATCTAGGACTCTATATGAGTAATGACATGAGTTTCAGTCACCATATAGAGCAGATTGTCAACAAAGGAAAAGTTATGAGTGGATGGGTAATGAGGACTTTTAACACAAGAGACCCAGAACACCTTTTACCACTATGGAAAACATTAGTGACCACAAGACTAGAATACCAGTGCCAAGTATGGAGCCCAAATCTTATAAAAGATATAATGTTGATAGAACAAGTCCAAAGAATCTTTACACGGAAGTTAGATAATATGATGGGTCTAAACTATTGGGAAAGACTAAAAAAACTAAGACTGTACTCACTACAAAGGCGGAGAGAGAGATACTTCATTATATATGTGTGGAAAATTATTGAAAACTTAACACCAAATCCAAGACCTGTTGAAGGAGGGGGAATTCAGGTAAGACATTCCCCCAGGCAGGGAAGAACATGCTATCACACTGGGATAAGTGCACAAACATGCCTGTTAAGAAAAATGCAAAAACAAAGTTTCCTAATAAACGGACCTAAATTGTTTAATAGCATACCGAAGGATATAAGAAACTTAAATCAGTGTAGTGTTGAAGTGTTTAAAAGAAAACTAGATAAATGGCTACACTCAGTACGAGATGAACCACCAACATGTGGTAGTGAAAGAACGAGGGCTGAATCAAATTCCATCCCTCATCAAATTCAGTTGCTTGCAACTGACAAAAAACGGGCGGTCCCCCAGGATGGCCCTGGCATGAGCTAATAACAAGGCTCAAGCTGTAACTACCACCAAGTAAGTAACCAAGTAACCAAGTATATATATATATATATATATATATATATATATATATATATATATATATATATATTTATATATATGTTTATATATAATATATATATATATATATATATATATTATATATATATTTTATATATATATTATATATATATATATATATATATATATAAATATAAATATATATATATATATGTATATATAAACATAAATAAATATGTGTATATAAATATATATGTATATATATGAACATATCATATATATAAATATCTATATATCTATATCTATATATCTATATCTATATATATATAAATAAAATCAAGTGGGTTCCAGGGAACATTGCAATAATTCAAGCAGGCAACAACTGCAACTATACCACGCTTGCAACTATTCGATTGAGCCCCTGAAAGCTTTCCTCGGAAATGTTTTGGAATCTATGGGAAATTGAGGAAATTCATGGGAACAATTGGCAACTTTCATAACGTTGCAAAATGCATTCAGTTCTATGGGGAAATTCAACTGACAAAGTGCAGCATTTACAAACTTATGACTGTTTGTAATTCAACCTATGATATCGGCATTTCTCAGCAGCTCCACAATAATGACACAAACGGTACAAGTCACTAAAAGTGTTGCACTGCCAGTGATAATATTGGTGACCATGGAATGCGAGGGAGGGCATACCCCTAAAATTGGGAGGCAAGCACAGAACTTAACAATCCAGACACGTATTATGCTACCATCACATAAATAAGGATCCCAGCGATTTCTGGGTGGCTCTCCCACTGCACCAAGACTCCGCAAAAGCCAACAGTGAGGTTGGCATGACGCCGAGCAATGGTCGAAGCCTCCATGCCCACTGGCCTGTTGGCTCCAGCAGAGATACCACGGCAAGATGGAGGCTTGACCAGTTCCTTTTTGATTTTGGACCTTTTAGAGCACCATAATCGGTCACTGCTGTACGAAGCTATTATGATTGGTCACCGCTGAATGAAACTCCTGCAAATGGTCAGTACACAGCATAAAAAACCTATGAAAAAAATTCCAAGCGAGATTTCATGTTACAACAGTCGTCAAAGTAAGAGGCACTTCTGGCAGAGGAGAATTCGGAAAGAAGTACGCATGCTCTCGTGTAGTTCAAGTATTTCACAAATGAATAATACTTTCTGCACATTTTGGGTTGTAAAGGCTGCTATTGGAATCGTCATCAGGATCTCGTAACTTTACTCATAGTCGACAAACCTAGTTTAACTTCTGCTTGTTCTCCATGCATGTATATATATGGAAATAAGGTTTATGCAGTATATCACCATTCATATACCAAAATTATTATTTTGAAAATACCTACTATGTCATATTAAGCCCATAACGATAAGTGACAAGATATCACATCGAGGGGTGGCATCGTCAGCCACTGGGGACGAGATATTTCGTTGTGGCTATCCTCCTGGCCGGTTTGCCGGGTCATGGGCCGTATGGCGCTTGGCCCCGACCAGTGCGGGCGAATAGTCTAAGATGTTAGGCTTACACGTTTGAAATATCCTGGCGTTTTGACCATTTGGAGCCATAACAGCCCTGTCGTTAACGGGTTAAGAAAACCTGAATTACAAAAGGGTATCTTTCAATACCACTGTTAGAATCTAGCAAAATATAGTAGATTCTTGGCTTATTGGCCAGGGTGAAGGGTGAAACAATTCTGTTTCCTTCTTCGGTAAACAGCATAGCTTGGAAAGCTGTCTTCTTTCGGCGAGCCCATATTGATCTCAGGAATAAGAATGGAGGTAACCCTTTTCAGACGGGCCGCACCTTTCAGATGTCCAGCCTGGGCATCTTAGTAGGAGTGTGTATTCTGCTAAAAGAGTCCTTCTATGATAGCAAAGTGATATTAATTAGTATTTAGTACAAGAGGTCATAAGAAGTTGAACCGTAAATAGGTTGCACTTGCAACAAAATGGAAAAATTGCTTTACGAAAGTGATCCAACCCGCGGAAAATGCCCCTCATGCAGAGGTGTCAACAGAGAGCAATCGTATATTTTGTGATACGAAAGCACATGCAATTCGAATCGGTGACACTGTTCACTAACGTTTTTCGCTGCGGAGATTTTATATCTTGGCAGTATTGGTAGGCCCATGATGCGATATACCGTGTATTTGCAAAGAGAGACTTATTACTTATATCGCTATTGTAAAATACGTATTACTTTTTGTACCAGAAAGGGCTCTGGGACTCATCTCTCCCCAGACGGATCAATAGAGGGAAATAGGTGGAATCTCCTGAGAGTGAGATAGGACGACAGACTGACAGGCAGAGAAAAAGCGAGAGAGAGATAAGATGACAGACTGACAGGAAGAGAAAAAGAGAGAAAGAAATAGAAAGAGAGAGAGAAGATGACAGACTGACTGGAAGAAAGAGAGAGAGAGAGAGAGAGAGAGAGAGAGAGAGAGAGAGAGAGAGAGAGAGAGAGAGAGAGAGAGAGAGAGAGAGAGAGAGAGAGAGAGAGAGAGAGAGAAAGAGAGAGAGAGAGAGAGAAAGAGAAAGAGAGAGAGAGAAAGAGAGAGAGAGAGATATGACGACTGACTGACAGCAAGAGAGAGAGAGAGAGAGAGAGAGAGAGAGAGAGAGAGAGAGAGAGAGAGAGAGAGAGAGAGAGAGAGAGAGAGAGAGAGAGAGAGATAGGACGACAGACTGACAGGAAAAGAGAGAGAGAGAGAGAGAGAGAGAGAGAGAGAGAGAGAGAGAGAGAGAGAGAGAGAGAGAAGATGACAGACTGACTGGAAGAGAGAGAGAGAGAGAGAGAGAGAGAGAGAGAGAGAGAGAGAGAGAGAGAGAGAGAGAGAGAGAGAGAGAGAGAGAGAGAAAGAGAAATAGAAAGAGAGAGAGAGAGAGAGAGAGAGAGAGAGAGAGAGAGAGAGAGAGAGAGAGAGAGAGAGAGAGAGAGAGAGAGAGAGAGAGAGAGAGAGAGAGAGAGAGAGAGAAATAGAAAGAGAGATAGGATGACAGACTGACAGAAGAGAAAGAGAAATAGAAAGAGAGACAGAGAGAGAGAGATAGGACGACAGACTGACAGGAAGAGAGAAAGAGAGAAATAGACAGAGAGAAAGAGAGAGAGAGATAGGACGACAGACTGACAGGAAGAGAAACAGAGTCTTACACATACAAACTATATCTTGTCTGTACTCAAAATGATGCTTGCAATGCACTCAATCATTGATTATGTATGTATGATCATTATTTGCATGGATATTCATGATCACTTTTTCTATCATGTATTTTGTCCCTTTTCCCTTTTTCCTCAGGCCATAAATAAGGGTTGCCTCTAGCAAACAGCCTGTCCTCTCCTGTAACCGTTTTTACTGTGAATGTAATTTGAACTATTTTTTGAGTTGCTATTTACTTCAAAACCGTATTTTGTTCTGCCAATGTTAGTCGAGTCTAACACCATTCTAGAGACCACTGCATCAACTCTGCCACGACTTTATCTCACCATCAACTGTAAGCTGCAACTTCTACATCTACACTTCACTCAAATCTAGTAGATTGGTGACAAGCGGCCAGGACAACACCAGAACATTAATACAACTGAAATCTCTTCGGTGCAGTCACAAAAAAAACTAACTAAGAGAGAGAGAAAGAGAGAGAGAGAGAGGAGAAGAGATAGAAGACGAGAGAGAGAGAGAGGAGAAGAGATAGAGAGAAGACGAGAGAGAGAGGAGAAGAGATAGAGAGAAGAAGAGAAGGAAGGGTTATTTATTAGGTTAGTGATATGTTTTTTGAGTAGTGAGTGATATAGTGAGTGAGAGTAGGAATTAGGTGAAGATAGTGAGAGAAAGAGGTATAGTAGAGGAATTTAGTTTGGTAGTTTATTTTAATGTAGTTTAGAAAATAGGAAGATTGTAAGTTGTTTGGTTTTTGTTTTAGTGTAGAATAAGTGTAGTTAATTTTAAGTGAGGATTGAGGAGAAAGAGAAGGAACGGAAAAGAGAGAAGAGGAAGGGAAGGGAGAAAGGGCGGAGAAGTAGAGGAAGAGCGAGAGAAGAGGCGAGGACGAGAGAGTGATGAGACGAGAAAACAGGAGGGGGAGGGAGAGGAGTGAGGGGATGGAGAGGAGGGCACGGAAGAGGGAAGGGAGATGAGAGAGAGGGATGAGAGGGGAGAGGAAAGAAAGGGTAGAAGAGCGAGAGTAGACGAGAGAATGGAGGAAGAGTTGGGGGAGGTGGGGGAATGGAAGGAGAAGTGTAGTGGAAAGAGTTGAGGAGACAGATAGAGAAGGATGAGTAGATGAGAGAGTGTCGGGAGAGGGGGAGAGGAGATGGGAGAAGATGATGTGACGATGGAGAAGTAGGAGGAGGGACGGGGACGGTAGGAGTGAGAGTGCGGGGAGGGAATAGGGAAGGAGGAAGAGGAAGAAGAATAAGGAGGAGAGGGAAGAGAGAGACTTTAAGGAGTAGTGTGGAGGATATGAGAACGCAGTAGGAGAAGAGGAGAGGGAATGAGCAGGAGGAAGGAGACGATAGGAGAGAAGAGAGAGGAAGGAGAGAGAGAGACGAGGGAGAGGAGATGGAGAGGGAGGAAAGAGGGAAGGGGAGAGAGAAGAGAGAGAGGGAGAAGGAGAGAGAAGAGAGAGGAAGGAAGAGAAGAAGGAAAAGAAGAGAAGAGAGAGAGAGAAGGAAGGAGACGAAAGACACAGAGCAAGAGAGAGAAAATAAAGAGGAGAAAGAGATAGATGGAAGTAAGACAGACTGACAGATGAGAAGAAAGGGAGAAGGAAAGAAGAGAGCAGGAGATAAGAGATAGAAAGAGAAGGGGAGAAGAGGAAGAGAGAAAGAAGAGTAGGACAACAGACTGAGTAGGATGCGAGAGAATGAGAGAATAGAAAGAGAAGGAGATATAGTAGGGACAAAGAAAACTCGAACAAGGATGAGAGAAAGAGAAAGAAAGAGAAGTGAATAATGAAGCTATGGAGAGTACGGTGGGTAAGATATAAAGTTTGAGTTAAACGTGTGACCTAGGTGACCTTAACGACCCTGCATTGTCTTTTTTCCTGTTCACCTGTCGAGGACACCAACTCCCAATAGTATTGATACCCTAACCTAATTCTCCTGTGACACATGAGTCTTTCCACTTGACTCTTGCATCTTCCATAGATCTCATCATAGTGTCGACTGATATCCTCTTGGTTATTGTAATCCTTGCTCTGCTTGGCCGCATTGACTCGGCAAGTGATGGCCTCTCAGGGTGACGAGTGAAAGCGGACAGAGGCCCTCATGGCTTGACGGCTAGAGATGAATGCACCTAGAAGGATTCCCATGGCAGTCAGGCTTATGCGGTTGATTGAAACCCCAGTCATAGTCTGACATATCAGGAGCGAGAACAGCCCAAGGCGAAGAGATGATGGAAGAATGTAAGAGTAATAAGAAGAGCCAACTTATAGAAAAGAATATGTCACATCCTCCATTTTTTTAGACTGCCATCTTATTTTGCCTACACTAGATCCACAGCCTCATTAAGGCCAGTGATTATTAACAGTAGGCGGAGATGGGAATCCTGGACAATTAGTAAGCCACGATCCACTAGGCCAAGCAAGAGTGAGAAGACATATAATCGGCACTCATTAACAAGGATGCTCAAACACAGATGGTCACCTGCTGTTAAGGAATCCAGTGACTACCCAGCGTACGCTAGCCATGGAAAAAAGAATGCATCTTTATTAATAATTTCAATTCTTTTTAGATGCAAGCACAATATATAGCCCAGATCACCTCAGCCTGTGATCAGCAATGATATATGAGAGTTACTCAGTACGTGGACTATCACATGCGTTGTGGGGACCAACGCTCGTTGTGCTGAGATGAACTAGTCTGATAATTAAACCCACAGTGCCTTGCTCTGCCAATCTTTCAAAGACTGGACCCCATCGCAGATAGACTGTGCTCAAGTTTCAAAGGATGTACTTATGACATCTGTATTTATATGACCGTATCTTGATTTGAAGATGAGTTGGACCTGGAAAGTTAGGTGGAATTGAGATGTAGGATACTCTTACTCATACAGAGTGGATCGACATTACTCATATCGATGCCTTAGTCCTCCCAATGGATGGCCCATTTGGGGGATAGCTGAAACGATTGCAACAGTCCTTTGCCCAAGCCTATATATTACTGTGGTATGCATTTGTCAGCTTCCTTCATTTATCCTCGTTTGCCTTGTTATAAGAGGTCCTGTTGATTTAAGAGCAAAACCGAAAAAAAAGGAGCGAAAAGTAAAAAAGGGAAAGGGAAGAAAAGGAATAAAAGGAAGGAGGAGGGGAATGGTGAGGAGTTGAGGGCAAGGGCAAAAAGGAAGGGGGAGCAAAGGGAAGGGTTTATGAGACCATATACTCAAACTGCACTATTTTTCTTTCATTATCCCTCTCATGATAGCGCATGACTGGCTACGTATAGACATTAATCTCGCTTACTCTCACCCTTGCAATACTTTGACAATCCTGGTCTCAGGGTATCTCAGGTATATCTATCAACTAGCATTTCTTTGACACACCGAGGCATAATTCGCAGTAGTATTCAATATCCTCGCATTGATTATACCAGCCCTCTAGGACTGAACAGCTAACACGGAAAAAGGCTATGTAATAGCGTGCTGGTGACATAGCATAATCCCAACCAGAATGACCGCTAACTATACTGTATTGATGATAGAAGTCACTAGTTCTCAAGCAGAGGCTCCATTCTGGCTCTTATCCCCCGAACAAGCTAAGAAGGGTAGGCACCGCAAACAAGCTAGAGAACAAAGAAGAAGAAAGAAAGAAGAAAAGGGCCGCAGAAGAAGTAACTAGAACGATGAGAGGAAAAGAAGAAAGAAAGCGCGAGCCTTGCACATGTTGTGTATCACCAGTAATTTACTTCAGACATCCGAGTTAGCAGTTAGATGGCAGTAGAGAAGCCAATGTACAAGCGATGAAAGCGTAGTTAGAAGAAGAAGAAAGTAAAGAAGTATACCACGAGATGAGTGAATGGGTCGACACCTAATCAACGCGTGAGAGCTATTACTGTAATGTTGACAGGAAGTAGAGCGGCATGTTGCACATCTATTCTTTACTCTAAAGTGTAAACTTTCATCTTTTCTTAATTTCATGAGCTCAGAGGAAAGCACGAAACAGATCCCTCAATCATGAAGTTGAGCGAAGACAATTGAGTAAATCTGTCACAGCGTTGTTTACTGTAAACGGAGGTTGAAGAGTGGTCCTTGTAAGTCAATAATATGTCAATGAGATATAAGGATTGGTGAAGAAGCTGAACAGTCCTTAGGAGTGTCCTCAGTCATGCTCATTTTCTTTTTTGTGTTACCCTCTAGAAGCACTCTCCCTTAGCTATCCTCTTCATTAGTACATTAAAGAGCATTGGGGCTCTTATTAAAACCCCCCCTGTGGAGTATCTACTCAAACGTTTTCTCCTAATGTGCAAAAAAAGACAGCCTTGAAAGCCACTAAGCAAGTTTTTCCTATCAGTTAGATTAGTCATCAATCATCTAAGGAATTTTCCTGTTATCACCCTAATAACTGTGACAATCCATATAGAATCTATCACCCTTTGCGTTGATATCAAATGGCTACCCTGCAAAAATGCTATTAAAAACTCGTACACTTTAATGGCAATCATTGGAGTAAAGGAAATAAACACTGACTTCCCTTCATAAAACCATACAAATGAGAGAGAGAGAGAGAGAGAGAGAGAGAGAGAGAGAGAGATAGGACAGATTGACAGGAAGAGAGAAGGAGAGAAAAAGAAAATGAGAGAGAGGATGACAGACTGACAGGAAGAGAGAAAGAAAAAAGAGAAAGAGACAAAACGTCACTCACCATAAATATGAATGAAAAACTGAATAAAAAAAAATGTATTATACATTTCTCTAATATGAAAAATCATTATTAACCCTTAGCTGCCTCGATGGGTGGGTACACTAGATGGGTTTACCGCAACATTCGAAGGCCAATTCGGGCAGGAGAGACGGACGATACAGGTGTCTATGCATTAGTAGTAACATGTTATTAGCGCGCGAGTTGGAGCGAAGGTCGCTTGTCGAAGAGCCCCCGGCCGGCGAGAAGCCTAAAAGGCTAGAATGCCCCTGGCATAAATGGGTTAATAAAGATCGTTCACAGCAATAATATTATAATTCATAAACAGAGAATTATTTTCTTCAATTAACCAAACATGTTAAACATCCAACGAAAATTAACATTGAAAAAATAAATGATGGATAGATAATTAAATAGATCATCACGAGAATGAAAATAAGAAAATTGTTACAGTAAAAAACAAACAGAGAACGAGAAAAAAATTAAATCAAAGAGAGAAAAAAAAAAACACCATCTTAAAAAGGAGGAGAAAGGAGAGGGACGAACAAAAGTAAAACGCATCATGAAAAAAAAAGTTAGGCGTAAGAGTGAGTCAAGAGCAACCAACGCGCAAAGAGCCCTCAGATGCTACTGTACAGAGGACAAAAACAGAAAACGGTCAAGGACGGGAGACACGCACACCTCATGCCTCTGTGACGATAAGCTGCAGCCTCCGAAGCCTTGATGTCGTAGGCGAGGAGGCGCGAGGAACTCGGACGCATATCTGCTCATCTCCATGACGACTGCGTCGCATTATTAGGGTCGGCTGTTAGGGTGTTTTGGGGGAAAGAAATGAAATAGATAGTTTTATAAAAGAGAGATGGATAATAAAGAGATAATAAATGGAAAAAAATAAGTAGATAAAAAAATCATAAATAGATAAAAAGATAATAAATAGATAAAAAGGATAATAAATGGAAAAAAAAATAATAAGTAGATAAAAAGATGATAAATAGATAAAAAGATGATAAATAGATAAAAGGATAATACATACATAAAAAGATAATAAGAAGATAAAAAGATAATAAATAGGTAAAAAGATAATAAATGAAAAAAAAATAAGTAGATAAAAAGATCATAGAAGATAGTAAGAATAAATAAAGATAATAAAGATAGGTATGAGACTAATAATTAGATAATACAATAAAAAAGACCATGAAAACGATATTTAATGACATTCTAATTTATATTCTAATATCTAAACATATTTAATAAAAACATGAAACAGATATTGAACAATTTACATCATTCATTCTAATCTACATTACTAACTTACATACTGATTTATGTCAATCGTATCCTACTATATCATTTATATTCATCATACTAATATACACATCAAGTTTATTTATTAATCAATAGATTTAATGGCTCATGTAACTTATATTTTAATTAAATGGGATTGGAGCCTATACAGAGGGGTTCAATCTATGAACTATGAAACAATATACACACACACACACACACACATATATAGAGTGTGGGGTAAGATGGTGAGTGGTGTGAGTGAGTGTATTGGAGTTGAGGTGTGTGTGGAGTGTGTGAGGTGTGAGTGGCTGCGGGTGGTTTAGAAGCATGTAGAGTAGTGATGGTAGAGTGTGAGTGTGGTTATGTGGTGAGTGTGGCTATGTGGTGAGTGTGGCTATGTGGTAGCTGAGGTGAGTGGTTTGTGATAGTGATGGGTTGTGTGAGCTAGTGTGTGTTGATTTGAGGGTGTGAGATAGTGTCTATGGGGAGAAAGGAGAAAGAGGATGGAGAGGAGACGAGAGAAGAAGTGAGTTTAAGGAGAGATTGTTTGATGTGATGTTGGAGTTTAGAGGAGAGTTTGAGTAGTAGCTTGAGGGGAGTTTTTGTGTGTGGTGTTATTGTTTTTATCTGTGGTGAGCGGGGGGAGGGGGAGTGTAAGGGTGGGTGTCGCTGATTGTAGGGGAGGTTTATGGGGAGAGTTGATAGATTGAGGGGGAATGAGTTTGAGTAGCGATGATAGGTATCAAGTTAGATTAGAATTGCAGTGTGGACTTTGCGAGTGATGGATTAGATAGGGAGAGGTATTGTGAGTCTCTGTGGTGCCATTAGATTTAAGTTAGATTATAGGGTGTGAGTAGAGTGAGAGAGAGAGTGATAGGGGATGATGGAGTTGTCATGATGTTGAGATATGAGAATAGGTGTATTGAGAGGACTAGGATAGATATGTATATACATAAATAGTATAGATATATGAAGTATATGTATTATAGATATATCTATTATATTTAAGAGATAAAGATATATATATATTTATAGAGAGATAGTTTTTAGAGGTATGGATATATGATTTTATATATTTTCAGACATATATATTAGATATGAATATGATCAGTATATGGATTTGTGGTTTGTATAGTAGTATATATATATATACGATATGCCACAGATAGTATTGAGCATATATATTATTATATATATATATATATATATGTTTATATATTTATATGCCATATTTCTATCTTATCTATATTATATATAGTTTTATTTATATATAGATATGTGTGCTGTGTGATATACATTAGATATATATATTATATATATAGTATATA
>NW_028234445.1:2346940-2359440 GCF_977035675.1 Penaeus japonicus | reverse complement strand
TTTCATTCTTTTCGAAAAGTGCATTCCCTAAAGCCGCAACCACGTGCTTCTCGTAGATTCGAAAAGCGATCAGTTCCCACGAATCTCTCGACCGGACACGTGGGTGAGACTCAGACTCGCGACAAATGGCGGAAAATTCTCGTAACAAGATACCTTAGCTAGCCATCAATCGAAGTTGCTAGTGTAAGGGGGCCAGATGCTGCATCTCGCGCTCTCTGCTCTCCCGTTCTGGCTGTCCGTGCTGGAGGACTGGACGCTGCCTGTCGCCTGTTTCTTTTTTTAACTTATTATCTTTCATTTTATTTGTTCTCCATTTTAGTATAGTTTCCCTTTTAACTGAAGTTTTCTCTAATTATTTTTATTATTTCATTTATATATTACGAGACCTCTTATTGAATGGTGTTATTTGTCACCAAGTTTTATTTTTTGTATTTTAATACTTCATGAACTTTTACGGTCTCAATTTTCCTTTGATTTTATTTTAAACATTAGGGGAAACGTCTTATGCATTTCATTTTTGCTTCGTTTCATTTATTTTAGGTTTTAGGTTATGCTTTTATAATTTTAGGGGTTTCGTTTTATATTTATACTTCCTTTTTATGGTGTCTTTTTATTCATATTTATAGATTTATCATATTATTAAGATGTATGCCTCTGACGTCACCGAGGCAATGTTTCCGATGTTTTCGAACAATAAAGAGGCGGTCAGACTGTCAACGAAGGTGTTTCCTTTACCCAGTCCTCCAGAGTATTTAACCGGCTGTGTCGCCATTTTCGATTATCTGCGTCGAGCCAAGGAAGTGAACAAGGGTGGATACGATCACGAAGATAATAGCTAAGTACTGAAGTGCCTGATATTCTTTGCTTAGGAGTTGGACGTGATCTTAAAGACCATTTTTATTAGATAATTTGAGTAGTTCTTTTTCTTGAACTTGGCTGGATTCCTTTTACTTAATCTTTTTATTCTTCGTGGTAGGAGGGCTAGGTGTTTTTACTTCATTTTAGTTCACCGGGCTTTTGTTTTTCTGTTCTGCCGTATTTAGATTTCAAGTTTTAATTCTTAAGCCTTCAGCAGTGGCGTCAGACTTGCTGATCAAGCCTTGTTGTAAGTGGAAAGCCTTCTGCCAGATACTCCACTCTGGAGTATCTTTTCTCTATTTTTAGTATACGGAAGCTTTAATCATTTTAAGTGCCTTCTGCACATGTTTTGGTATTTTATATTTCATATTAGCATTTTTCAATTCGTTATATAATTTTGTTTTACTAGGCTGAGCATCAGAAAGAGATTGTCACGCTGGAATACACCCATGTAACTGATTCAAACTCCCTCCCCCACGCTACCACTTTCAGGGGCTTTGAATTGACAGGGGTTAGCCAGGCCCTTGGCGCTTGCTTCCCTGGCCAGCATCAAGGGAGGGCAAATACGTTTTCACTTTGACTAGATGAACTGGGACGGAACCCCTGGGTTAACACGGACATCACACTACACTAGGATGGAGTGTAAAGGTGATTTGCAACAAATCATTAGATCGGTGGCTGAAGTAACAGCATCGCAACAGGGAAAGTAGCAATGGCGAAGGGTAGCATTATGTAATTCTGAACTTTGTATTTGGCACAGGTGACGTGTCGGGTTCCTGGACTGTTCCTGTGACCTCAGAAAGGACTCTCTTCGACACAGAGGTATGTGCCTATCCGTTCTCCCTTCTTTTCTTAACCAAATAACAATTACTAGGGACAATACAGGGAACGGAATGGATACGAAGATGAAACGAATCGTGGAGAGCAGGGGAGAGGATAAGGATAAGCCAGATTTGCGGAGCAGATGCTACGCCGGGCTTGTATGCAGTGACGCGAGCCCGCCTGTGTCAGCGCGTGCTGATTCGTGAGAGAGTGTGCCAACGAGTGTTGCCTCGATCTGAGCTTGGTCCTTACCCAACGCAGTGCCCAGGTGACAGTGGACCCCGACCTTTTCCCCCTTTCCACCACCCTGTCATCTATCGCCCCCATCTATTACTCTGCGTGCTGGGTCAAGCCCCGGCTCTTTCTCTCACTATTATCATCTTTCTCTCCCCTCCCCCCTTATCCTTCCCCTATCTCGTCTTCCATCCCCCCGGCAACGGGTCTTCCCTTCCAAGTTCGTAAGTTCGACAGTGGAAACTCACGAGTTTGGACGGGACTCGATCTGCCGACCACGGGGATGTGAAGTCGACGCGCTACCACTGAGGTACCAGACGGCTGCAGGGTAGAGTATCCACATGGATTGCGTGTTGTGACGTCACACGCAAACAAAATGTCTTGGGCCAGCTTGTCTGATCTGTGTCCACTTTATAATAGCCTTCTTGAGAAACCACAGAACTTCAATTGGGAAAAAAAGCACAAATAAGTAGTTCGCACAACGCAACCCCCATCACCTATTGCTTGCATGATTGCTTTGCAACTTAGCAAGCTTCTGTTCCAGAAATAATGATAACAAGATGATGATAACAAGAAAATAATAACAGGGATAATCATAGTGTTATGAATCGTCTTTTGATGATAACAGGGATGATAATCATAGTGTTATGAATCGTCTTTTGATGATAACAGGAAGGATAATCATAGTGTTATGAATCGTCTTTTGATGATAACAGGAATGATAATCATAGTGTTATGAATCGTCTTTTGATGATAACAGGAATGATAATCATAGTGTTATGAATCGTCTTTTGATGATAACAGGAATGATAATCATAGTGTTATGAATCGTCTTTTGATGATAACAGGAAGGATAATCATAGTGTTATGAATCGTCTTTTGATGATAACAGGAAGGATAATCATAGTGTTATGAATCGTCTTTTGATGATAACAGGAAGGATAATCATAGTGTTATGAATCGTCTTTTCATGAATAATGAAAGGATAATCATAGTGTTATGAATCGTCTTTTGATGATAACAGGAAGGATAATCATAGTGTTATGAATCGTCTTTTGATGATAACAGGAAGGATAATCATAGTGTTATGAATCGTCTTTTGATGATAACAGGAAGGATAATCATAGTGTTATGAATCGTCTTTTGATGATAACAGGAATGATAATCATAGTGTTATGAATCGTCTTTTGATGATAACAGGAAGGATAATCATAGTGTTATGAATCGTCTTTTGATGATAACAGGAAGGATAATCATAGTGTTATGAATCGTCTTTTGATGATAACAGGAAGGATAATCATAGTGTTATGAATCGTCTTTTGATGATAACAGGAAGGATAATCATAGTGTTATGAATCGTTTTTGATGATAACAGGAAGGATAATCATAGTGTTATGAATCGTCTTTTGATGATAACAGGAAGGATAATCATAGTGTTATGAATCGTCTTTTGATGATAACAGGAAGGATAATCATAGTGTTATGAATCGTCTTTTGATGATAACAGGAAGGATAATCATAGTGTTATGAATCGTCTTTTGATGATAACAGGAAGGATAATCATAGTGTTATGAATCGTCTTTTGATGATAACAGGAAGGATAATCATAGTGTTATGAATCGTCTTTTGATGATAACAGGAAGGATAATCATAGTGTTATGAATCGTCTTTTGATGATAACAGGAAGGATAATCATAGTGTTATGAATCGTCTTTTGATGATAACAGGAAGGATAATCATAGTGTTATGAATCGTCTTTTGATGATAACAGGAAGGATAATCATAGTGTTATGAATCGTCTTTTGATGATAACAGGAAGGATAATCATAGTGTTATGAATCGTCTTTTGGTGATAAGAGAAGGATAATCATAGTGTTATGAATCGTCTTTTGGTGATAAGAGAAGGATAATCATAGTGTTATGAATCGTCTTTTGATGATAACAGGAATGATAATCATAGTGTTATGAATCACTTTTGATGATAACAGGAATCTTTTGATGATAACAGGAAGGATAAATAGTGTTATGACTCGTTTTTAGATGATAACAGGAAAGAAAAATAGTGTTATGAATCGTCTTTTGATGATAACAGGAAGGATAATCACAGTGTTATGAATCGTCTTTGAATGATAACAGGAAGGATAATCATAGTGTTATGAATCGTCTTTTGATGATAACAGGAAGGATAATCATAGTGTTATGAATCGTCTTTTGATGATAACAGGAAGGATAATCATAGTGTTATGAATCGTCTTTTGATGATAACAGGAAGAATAATCATAGTGTTATGAATCGTCTTTTGATGATAACAGGAAGGATAATCATAGTGTTATGAATCGTCTTTTGATGATAACAGGAAGGATAATCATAGTGTTATGAATCGTCTCTTATTATAACCAGGAGGATAATCATAGTGTTATGAATCGTCTTTTGATGATAACAGGAAGGATAATCATAGTGTTATGAATCGTCTTTTGATGATAACAGGAAGGATAATCATAGTGTTATGAATCGTCTTTTGATGATAACAGGAAGGATAATCATAGTGTTATGAATCGTCTTTTGATGATAACAGGAATGATAATCATAGTGTTATGAATCGTCTTTTGATAACAGGAAGGATAATCATAGTGTTATGAATCGTCTTTTGATGTTAACAAGAAGGATAATCATAGTGTTATGAATCGTCTTTTGATGATAACAGGAAGGATAATCATAGTGTTATGAATCGTCTTTTGATGATAACAGGAAGGATAATCATAGTGTTATGAATCGTCTTTTGATGATAACAGGAAGGATAATCATAGTGTTATGAATCGTCTTTTGATGATAACAGGAAGGATAATCATAGTTATGAATCGTCTTTTGATGATAACAGGAAAGATAATCATAGTGTTATAAATAGTCTTTTGATGATAACAGGAAGGATAATCATGGTGTTATGAATCGTCTTTTGATGATAACAGGAAGGATAATCATAGTGTTATGAATCGTCTTTTGATGATAACAGGAAGGATAATCATAGTGTTATGAATCGTCTTTTGATGATAACAGGAAGGATAATCATAGTGTTATGAATCGTCTTTTGATGATAACAGGAAGGATAATCATAGTGTTATGAATCGTCTTTTGATGATAACAGGAAGGATAATCATGGTGTTATGAATCGTCTTTTGATGATAACAGGAAAGATAATCATAGTGTTATGAATCGCCTTTTGATGATAACAGGAAGGATAATCATTGATAACAGGAAGGATAATCACAGTGTTATGTATCGTCTTTTGATGATAACAGGAAGGATAATCATAGTGTTATGAATCGTCTTTTGATGATAACAGGAAGGATAATCATAGTGTTATGAATCGTTTTTGATGATAACAGGAAGGATAATCATAGTGTTATGAATCGTCTTTTGATAACAGGAAGGATAATCATAGTGTTATGAATCGTCTTTTGATGATAACAGGAAGGATAATCATAGTGTTATGAATCGTCTTTTGATGATAACAGGAAGGATAATCATAGTGTTATGAATCGTCTTTTGATGATAACAGGAAGGATAATCATAGTGTTATGAATCGTCTTTTGATGATAACAGGAAGGATAATCATAGTGTTATGAATCGTCTTTTGATGATAACAGGAAGGATAATCATAGTGTTATGAATCGTCTTTTGATGATAACAGGAAGGATAATCATAGTGTTATGAATCGTCTTTTGATGATAACAGGGATGATAATCATAGTGTTATGAACCGTCTTTTGATGATAACAGGAAGGATAATCACAGTGTTATGAATCGTCTTTTGGTGATAACAGGAGTGATAATCATAGTGTTATGAATCGTCTTTTGATGATAACAGGAAGGATAATCATAGTGTTATGAATCGTCTTTTGATGATAACAGGAAGGATAATCATAGTGTTATGAATCGTCTTTTGATGATAACAGGAAGGATAATCATAGTGTTATGAATCGTCTTTTGATGATAACAGGAAGGATAATCATAGTGTTATGAATCGTCTTTTGATGATAACAGGAAAGATAATCATAGTGTTATGAATCGTCTTTTGATGATAACAGGAAGGATAATCATAGTGTTATGAATCGTCTTTTGATGATAACAGGAAGGATAATCATAGTGTTATGAATCGTCTTTTGATAACAGGAAGGATAATCATAGTGTTATGAATCGTCTTTGATGATAACAGAAGATAATCATAGAGTTATGAATCGTCTTTTGATGATAACAGGAATGATAATCATAGTGTTATGAATCGTATTTTGATGATAACAAGGATGATAATCATAGTGTTATGAATCGTCTTTTGATGATAACAGGAAGGATAATCATAGTGTTATGAATCGTCTTTTGATGATAACAGGAAGGATAATCATAGTGTTATGAATCGTCTTTTGATGATAACAGGAAGGATAATCATAGTGTTATGAATCGTCTTTTGATGATAACAGGAAGGATAATCATAGTGTTATGAATCGTCTTTTGATGATAACAGGAAGGATAATCATAGTGTTATGAATCGTCTTTTGATGATAACAGGAAGGATAATCATAGTGTTATGAATCGCTTTTTGATAGGAAGGATAATCATAGTGTTATGAATCGTCTTTTGATGATAACAGGGATGATAATCATAGTGTTATGAATCGTCTTTTGATGATAACAGGAATGATAATCATAGTGTTATGAATCGTCTTTTGATGATACCAGGAAGGATAATCTTCGTGTTATGAATAGTCTTTTGATGATGACAGGAAGGATAATCTTCGTGTTATGAATCGTCTTTTGATGATAACAGGAAGGATAATCATAGTGTTATGAATCGTCTTTTGATGATAACAGGAAGGATAATCATAGTGTTATGAATCGTCTTTTGATGATAACAGGAAGGATAATCATAGTGTTATGAATCGTCTTTTGATGATAACAGGAAAGATAATCATAGTGTTATGAATCGTCTTTTGATGATAACAGGAAGGATAATCATAGTGTTATGAATCGTCTTTTGATGATAACAGGAAGGATAATCATAGTGTTATGAATCGTCTTTTGATGATAACAGGAAGGATAATCATAGTGTTATGAATCGTCTTTTGATGATAACAGGAAGGATAATCATAGTGTTATGAATCGTCTTTTGATGATAACAGGAAGGATAATCATAGTGTTATGAATCGTCTTTTGATGATAACAGGAAGGATAATCATAGTGTTATGAATCGTCTTTTGATGATAACAGGAAGGATAATCATAGTGTTATGAATCGTCTTTTGATGATAACAGGAAGGATAATCATAGTGTTATGAATCGTCTTTTGATGATAACAGGAAGGATAATCATAGTGTTATGAATCGTCTTTTGATGATAACAGGAAGGATAATCATAGTGTTATGAATCGTCTTTTGATGATAACAGGGATGATAATCATAGTGTTATGAATCGTCTTTTGATGATAACAGGAAGGATAATCATAGTGTTATGAATCGTCTTTTGATGATAACAGGAAGGATAATCATAGTGTTATGAATCGTCTTTTGATGATAATGTAATAGATTCAACTGGATTGTTCTATACATTTATATATTTCTATACATTTCTCTTCCTGCATCAAATGCAGAAAACGCTAAGGAAGGACTGAAACTTTTTATCTCCATTTATTTTCTTAAAATACGTACACTCTCTTATTTATGTCTTTGACACTGGTTAAGTGGCAGGAACCAACAATGATAAAATGAGTGCTCTCTCTCTCTCTCTCTCTCTCTCTCTCTCTCTCTCTCTCTCTCTCTCTCTCTCTCTCGCTTTATCTCTGGGGAAGCTGCGTGCATGCATGTCTGGTTGTCACGTTTTGTGTGTGTGTTTGCTTGTGTGTTAATATGGGTATGTGTGTTTGCTTGTGTGTATATGTGTATGTGTGTTTGCTTGTGTGTATATGTGTATGTATGTTTGCTTGTGTGTATATGTGTGTGTTTGCTTTTATGTATGTGTGTGTGTTTGCTTTTGTGTATGTGTGTTTGCTTGTGTGTATTTGTGTATGTATGTTTCCTTGTGTGTATGTGTGTGTTTGTTTGTGTGTATGTGTGTTTGCTTGTGTGTATGTGTGTGTCTGTTTGCTTGTGTGTATATGTGTATGTATGTTTGCTTGTGTGTATGTGTGTGTGTGTTTGCTTTTGTGTATGTGTGTTTGCTTGTGTGTATATGTGTATGTATGTTTGCTTGTGTGTATGTGTTTGTTTGTGTGTATGTGTGTTTGCTTGTGTGTATGTGTGTATTTGCTTGTGTGTTTATACGGGTATGTGTGTTTGCTTGTGTGTATGTGTGTGTGTTTGCTTGCGTGTATATGTGAGTGTTTGCTTGTGTGTATGTGTGTGTGTGTGTTATCTTGTGTGTATATGTTTGAGTGTTTGCTTGTGTGTTTATATGGGTATGTGTGTTTGCTTCTGTGTATGAGTGTGTGAGTGTGTGTGTGTTTGCTTGTGTGCATACGTGTGTGAGTGTGTGTATGAGTGTGTGTTTGTGTGTGTGTAGTAAATCCTATGGTATTATCTCCAAAGGTATAGGATGTTACACTCATGCAATGGGCCAGGCTATCCACAAGATACATGCTATCAAAATCTGGTGAAAAGCGTGAGAAAGGAAAATTCTCGTCGCTTGGACCTTTGAGCTAAAATGACTCACTGGATCATTTAACTTCAATTCAGGAATATTGAGAAGAAAGGACAATGGTCATCAATAAGAGGTGAAGGAGGAATGTAGGAGGGAAGGGGGAGGGGGAAAGGGAAAGAGGGAGGAGGAAGGGGAAGATAAGGGAGAGGGGGGTGGGATGGAGGAAGGGAAGGAGAAGAGAAAGAGGGAGGTGGAAGGGGAAGATGAAGGGGAGGGGGGTGGGAGGGAGAAGGGAAAGAGGGAGGAGA
Source organism: Penaeus japonicus (assembly GCF_977035675.1). Lineage (NCBI taxonomy): Eukaryota > Metazoa > Arthropoda > Malacostraca > Decapoda > Penaeidae > Penaeus > Penaeus japonicus. The sequence goes on along the minus strand of NW_028234445.1, from coordinate 2,350,594 downwards.
AAGGGGAAGAGATGGGGGGGAGGGAAGGGAAAGAGGAAGATAAGGGGGAGGGGATGGGAAGGGGGAAAGGAAGGAGAAGGGAAAGAAAAGGGGGAGAGGGGTGGGAAGGAGAAGGGAAAGAAGATAAGGGGGAAGGGTGAGAAGGAGGAAGGGAAGGAGAAGGGAAAGAGGGAGGAGGAAGGGGAAGATAAGGGGGGGGGGGTGGGAAGGAGGAAGGGAAGGAGAAGGGATAGAAGAAGATAAGGGGAAGGGGATGAGAAGGGGAATGGGGGAAGGGAAGAGGGAGGAAGAAGGGGAAGATAAGGGGGAGGGGGAGGGAAGGAGAAGGGAAAGAGAGGAGAAAGGGAAGATAAGAGGGATGGGGAAGGAGAAGGGAAGGAGACGGGAAAGAGGAAGATAAGGGGAGGGGAGGGAGGAGAAGAAGGAGAAGGGAAAAAGGGAGGGGGTGGGAAAGAGAAGGGAAAGAGGAAGATAAGGGAGAGGGGGGTTTGATGGAGGAAGGAAAGGAGAAGAAAAAGAGGGAGATGGAAGGGGAAGGTAAGGGAGAGGGGGGTGGGATGGAGGAAGGGAAGTAAAAGGGGAAGATAAGGGGGGGGGGGGAATGAAATCGAGAGGAAGGGGAAGATAAGGGTGAGAGTGGTGGGAAAGGAGAAGGGAAAGAGGAGGCAGATAAAGGGGGAATGAGAAGGAAGAGGAAAAAAATGGAGGAGGAAGGGGAATATAAGGGGGAGGGGGGAAGAAGAGGAAAGGAAGGAGAAGGGATAGAAGAAGATAAAGAGGAAGGGGATGGGAAGGAGGAAGGGGGGAGGGGAGAGAGGAGGAAGAAGGGGAAGAGAATGGGGAGGGGTAAGGTAAAGAGGAAAATAAGGGAAGAAGAGGATAATGGGGAAAGGGCATGGGAAGGAGGAAGGGGGAAGGGAGAGAGGAGGAAGAAGGGGAAGATTAATGGGGAGGGGAAGGAGAAGGGAACGAAGTAGATAATGGGGAAAGGGATGGGAAAGGGGGAAGGGACGAGAGGAGGAAGACAAGAAGGGGAAGATTAAGAGTGAGGGGGAGGGGAAGGAGGAAGAGAAGGAGACGGGAAAGAGGAATACAAGGGAGAGGGAAGTAGGGACGAAGAGAAGGGAAAAAGGAGAGGAAAAGGAGGGTGGAATGAGAAGATAGGGAGGGGAAGGAGAAGGCAAGAGGGAGGAGAAGGGAAGAGAAGTGGGGAGGGGGGGGGGTGATAAGAGAAAGTGAAGGAGGAGGCAGATAAGGTATAAGGTAATTAGATGGGAATAGTGAGGATGAGGAAGATAAGGGGGAGGGGAGGAGAAGGGGGAAACCTAAGAGGAAGAAGATAATGACCGAAAGGGGAGGAGTGAATACGGAGGAAGAGGAAAAGGTGAGAAGGAAAAAGTAGGAGAAAGAGGAAAAATAAAAGGGGGAAGTAGGAATGTGGGAAGGGTAAATGTAAGTAGGAAGAGAAGGGAAAAGGAGAAGAGGAAGTAGTTTAGGCTGTGTGTAAAAATAGAGAGGTATAGTAGAAAGATAGTTCGAAAGAGGAGATAGGGAATAGAGGGAATTAGAAGAGTAGTGCAGATAAAAACCAATAGAGAGATATAATATAAGAGGAAAGAGGGGATAGGATAAGAGATATGAAGAAGATGTAGAGGAAGAAAGATAGATAGGAAAGTAGAGATATAGACAAGAGAGATAAAAAAGAACAGTTAAAAAACAGAAAGATATAGAGACAGATAGAGCGAGTAATAGATGACTTTAATACAATCAGCCAAAAAAAATAAAAACCATTTGCAGTCAAAATATAAATTCATCGTCATTTTTTTTTTTTTTTTTTACTTAATAATTTGATTTAATATACCTCATTACATGTTTCAATGTGTTGCGAAGGAGATTTATCATTGATGCTCCCCCCTCTAAACAGTGATTAAACTAAATGAATGATAATCATCTAATAAATAAATAAATAATAAAAATAAAAGTTGTTTGAAAAGTAGGAATACAGGAAGTGCTGAATAGGAAAAAGCCAAGATAAACAGAACATATTCTCCCAACTTTATGATATTAAAAAACAAGATATCCGAGAGTCTTGAAACACGGCATGAGAGATTTCCATTCCCTTCAGAACTAATTCCGTTTCGGAACCTATTACGGCCACAGGACAAATAGGTTCAGAAAAATCAAACACATGTTCATGGGCAGTCACACGTCCCTGTCCTCCCCAAAGAGGCGGTGAGCGAAAATAGGTATAATAGGTATTATCTTTTGAGTAATAAGTGCAAATGATTCAATATAATCTAATAAATATGTGCGAGTACTCAGTGCAAAGGGGGGTTCTCAGGTACATGGCCTTGGACCCTCACTTGAGAGGAAAATACTTGAACATTAACATGAGAGCTCAAATGAGCAAATCTCTTAGTCCGTTGGGAATGAATGAGTATTAAACATGTAATAGAACATCAAAGGTTAATCTTTGGGGTAAAGACGCCATAGGTCTTTCTGCTTTAGAAGAGTACAAAAGTTAAGGGAGATGCATGCATTGCTAGTATCATGCAAGAAATGTATACAAATAACTATAGATGATCTCAAATATGTTCATGTATCTATAAGGGTATGAAAGGATAAACATAAAACATGAAAATAGACATTTGCTGTATGTTTTTATCTTCTGAGGGAAAACAAACAGAAAAATAGAAAGAAAACTACACTATTTCCTTCTCCATGTCTCTCTTTCCTCTCAAAAGAACAACATATTTTCGCCGAAGATCTTTAGAGCTCACGTCGCTCCCTTCGAGGCGAGCTACCAACGGCAATGTCCCGACGCCCCTAGGCCGCTACCTGAAGAATGGTCCTTGCGGCTGCTAGATAAGATTGTCCCTGGCCTGCTGCTTGGGAGGCCACGTCCCTGCCTGCAGCTTGGGTAGGCTCGACCCTGCCTGCTGCTGGAGGCTGCGACCCTGCCTTGCGCTTGGGGAGCACGTCGCACTGGTCCCCTGACCCTGCTCCTCTTCCCCAAGAAGACTGATGTAGCAGAAGATGCCTCTAGTCCGAGGGCTGGCCAGCGCTACCGCCGCCCCTCAGCTCCTGAGACGGTGTCAAATCGCTAAGGAGAAGAGCATTTGAGACACCACAGCACTACATCGGGCTGTCTGTCACTCAAAACCTCTCCATGTTATTCGTGACTTAAAAGTTCACAACAAAAAGTTCACTCACATGACAACACGCACAATCACACGCGGAAACACAGCACGTACGCACGACACTCACACGCAACACGTACGTGCACATGCATGCACGCACACACACATGAAAGCACGATAAAACCCACAGTCCGCAGTTAGCACATGCAAGCATACACATCCAATACACACACACCACATATAAAAAAAATATGTATATATGGTATATATACATATATATATATATTTCATATATATATATATATATATATATATATATATATAATTAAGTAATATATATTTATAAATAATATATATATACACATTTATAAGTATATACATAAATATACATATATGCATATTATAGTATGAATATATTTATATATATATATATATATATGATATGATATTATAATATAGATTATGAGATAAATATAATGTAGTATATATATATATATAAATATTAATAAATATA
>NW_028234445.1:2336542-2341840 GCF_977035675.1 Penaeus japonicus | reverse complement strand
ACAGGAAGGATAATCATAGTGTTATGAATCGTCTTTTGATGATAACAGGAAGGATAATCATAGTGTTATGAATCGTCTTTTGATGATAACAGGAAGGATAATCATAGTGTTATGAATCGTCTTTTGATGATAACAGGAAGGATAATCATAGTGTTATGAATCGTCTTTTGATGATAACAGGAAGGATAATCATAGTGTTATGAATCGTCTTTTGATGATAACAGGAAGGATAATCATAGTGTTATGAATCGTCTTTTGATAACAGGAAGGATAATCATAGTGTTATGAATCGTCTTTTGATGATAACAGGAAGGATAATCATAGTGTTATGAATCGTCTTTTGATGATAACAGGGATGATAATCATAGTGTTATGAACCGTCTTTTGATGATAACAGGAAGGATAATCATAGTGTTATGAATCGTCTTTTGATGATAACAGGAAGGATAATCATAGTGTTATGAATCACTTTTTGATGATAACAGGAAGGATAATCATAGTGTTATGAATCGTCTTTTGATGATAACAGGAAGGATAAATAGTGTTATGAATCGTCTTTTGATGATAACAGGAAGGATAATCACAGTGTTATGAATCGTCTTTTGATGATAACAGGAAGGATAATCTTCGTGTTATGATTCGTCTTTTGATGATAACAGGAAGGATGATCATAGTATTATGAATCGTGTTTTGATGATAACAGGAAGGATAAATAGTGTTATGAATCGTCTTTTGATGATAACAGGAAGGATAATCACAGTGTTATGAATCGTCTTTTGATGATAACAGGAAGGATAATCATAGTGTTATGAATCGTCTTTTGATGATAACAGGAAGGATAATCATAGTGTTATGAACCGTCTTTTGATGATAACAGGAGTGATAATCATAGTGTTATGAATCGTCTTTTGATAACAGGAATGATAATCATAGTGTTATGAATCGTCTTTTGATGATAACAGGAAGAATAATCATGGTGTTTTGAATTGCTTTTTGATGATAACAGGAAGGATAATCATAGTGTTATGAATCGTCTTTTGATGATAACAGGAAGGATAATCATAGTGTTATGAATCGTCTTTTGATAATAACAGGGATGATAATCATAGTGTTATGAATCGTCTTTTGATGATAACAGGAAGGATAATCACAGTGTTATGAACCGTCTTTTGATGATAACAGGAAGGATAATCATAGTGTTATGAATCGTCTTTTGATGATAACAGGAAGGATAATCATAGTGTTATGAATCGTCTTTTGATGATAACAGGGATGATAATCATAGTGTTATGAATCGTCTTTTGATGATAACAGGAAGGATAATCATAGTGTTATGAATCGTCTTTTGATGATAACAGGAAGGATAATCATAGTGTTATGAATCGTCTTTTGATGATAACAGGAAGGATAATCATAGTGTTATGAATCGTCTTTTGATGATAACAGGAAGGATAATCATAGTGTTATGAATCGTCTTTTGATGATAACAGGAAGGATAATCATAGTGTTATGAATCGTCTTTTGATGATAACAGGAAGGATAAATAGTGTTATGAATCGTCTTTTGATGATAACAGGAAGGATAATCACAGTGTTATGAATCGTCTTTTGATGATAACAGGAAGGATAATCATAGTGTTATGAATCGTCTTTTGATGATAACAGGAAGGATAATCATAGTGTTATGAATCGTCTTTTGATGATAACAGGAATGATAATCATAGTGTTATGAATCGTCTTTTGATGATAACAGGAAGGATAATCATAGTGTTATGAATCGTCTTTTGATGATAACAGGAAGGATAATCATAGTGTTATGAATCGTCTTTTGATGATAACAGGAATGATAATCATAGTGTTATGAATCGTCTTTTGATGATAACAGGAGTGATAATCATAGTGTTATGAATCGTCTTTTGATGATAACAGGAAGGATAATCATAGTGTTATGAATCGTCTTTTGATGATAACAGGAAGGATAATCATAGTGTTATGAATCGTCTTTTGATGATAACAGGAAGGATAATCATAGTGTTATGAATCGTCTTTTGATGATAACAGGAAGGATAATCATAGTGTTATGAATCGTCTTTTGATGATAACAGGAGTGATAATCATAGTGTTATGAACCGTCTTTTGATGATAACAGGAATGATAATCATAGTGTTATAAATCGCTTTTTGATGATAACAGGAAGGATAATCATAGTGTTATGAATCGTCTTTTGATAACAGGGATGATAATCATAGTGTTATGAATCGTCTTTTGATGATAACAGGAAGGATAATCATAGTGTTATGAATCGTCTTTTGATGATAACAGGAAGGATAATCATAGTGTTATGAATCGTCTTTTGATGATAACAGGAATGATAATCATAGTGTTATGAATCGTCTTTTGATGATAACAGGAATGATAATCATAGTGTTATGAATCGTCTTTTGATGATAACAGGAAGGATAATCATAGTGTTATGAATCGTCTTTTGATGATAACAGGAAGGATAATCATAGTGTTATGAATCGCTTTTTGATGATAACAGGAAGGATAATCATAGTGTTATGAATCGTCTTTTGATGATAACAGGAAGGATAATCATAGTGTTATGAATCGTCTTTTGATGATAACAGGAAGGATAATCATAGTGTTATGAATCGTCTTTTGATGATAACAGGAAGGATAATCATAGTGTTATGAATCGTCTTTTGATGATAACAGGAAGGATAATCATAGTGTTATGAATCGTCTTTTGATGATAACAGGAAGAATAATCATAGTGTTATGAATCGTCTTTTGATGATAACAGGAAGGATAATCATAGTGTTATGAATCGTCTTTTGATGATAACAGGAAGGATAATCATAGTGTTATGAATCGTCTTTTGATGATAACAGGAAGGATAATCATAGTGTTATGAATCGTCTTTTGATGATAACAGGAAGGATAATCATAGTGTTATGAATCGTCTTTTGATGATAACAGGAAGGATAATCATAGTGTTATGAATCGTCTTTTGATGATAACAGGAAGGATAATCATAGTGTTATGAATCGTCTTTTGATGATAACAGGAAGGATAATCATAGTGTTATGAATCGTCTTTTGATGATAACAGGAAGGATAATCATAGTGTTATGAATCGTCTTTTGATGATAACAGGAAGATAATCATAGTGTTATGAATCGTCTTTTGATGATAACAGGAAGGATAATCATAGTGTTATGAATCGTCTTTTGATGATAACAGGAAGGATAATCATAGTGTTATGAATCGTCTTTTGATGATAACAGGAAGGATAATCATAGTGTTATGAATCGCTTTTTGATGATAACAGGAAGGATACTAATAGTGTTACGAATCGTCTTTTGATGATAACAGGAAGGATAATCATAGTGTTATGAATCGTCTTTTGATGATAACAGGAAGGATAATCATAGTGTTATGAATCGTCTTTTGATGATAACAGGAAGGATAATCATAGTGTTATGAATCGTCTTTTGATGATAACAGGAGTGATAATCATAGTGTTATGAACCGTCTCTTGATGATAACAGGAAGATAATTATAGTGTTATGAATCGTCTTTTGATGATAACAGGAAGAATAATCATAGTGTTATGAATCGCTTTTGATGATAACAGGAAGATAATCATAGTGTTATGAATCGTCTTTTGATGATAACAGGAAGGATAATCTTCGTGTTATGAATCGTCTTTTGATGATAACAGGAAGGATAATCATAGTGTTATGAATCGTCTTTTGATGATAACAGGAAGGATAAATAGTGTTATGAATCGTCTTTTGAGGATAACAGGCAGGATAAACATAGTGTTATGAATTGTCTTTTGGTGATAACAGGAAGGATAATCATAGTGTTATGAACCGTCTTTTGATGATAACAGGAAGGATAATCATAGTGTTATGAATCGTCTTTTGATGATAACAGGAAGGATAATCATAGTGTTATGAATCGTCTTTTGATAACAGGGATGATAATCATAGTGTTATGAATCGTCTTTTGATGATAACAGGAAGGATAATCATAGTGTTATGAATCGTCTTTTGATGATAACAGGAAGGATAATCATAGTGTTATGAATCGTCTTTTGATGATAACAGGAAGGATAATCATAGTGTTATGAATCGTCTTTTGATAACAGGAAGGATAATCATAGTGTTATGAATCGTCTTTTGATGATAACAGGAAGGATAATCACTGTTATGAATCGTCTTTTGATGTTAACAGGAAGGATAATCATAGTGTTATGAATCGTCTTTTGATGATAACAGGAAGGATAATCATAGTGTTATGAATCGTCTTTTGATGATAACAGGAAGGATAAATAGTGTTATGTGTCGTGTTTTGTGGATAACAGGGAGGATAATCATAGTGTTATGAATCGTCTTTTGATGATAACAGGAAGGATAATCATAGTGTTATGAATCGTCTTTTGATGATAACAGGAAGGATAATCTTCGTGTTATGAATCGTCTTTTGATGATAACAGGAAGGATAATCATAGTGTTATGAATCGTCTTTTGATGATAACAGGAAGGATAATCATAGTGTTATGAATCGTCTTTTGATGATAACAGGAATGATAATCATAGTGTTATGAATCGTCTTTTGATGATAACAGGAAGGATAATCATAGTGTTATGAATCGTCTTTTGATGTTAACAAGAAGGATAATCATAGTGTTATGAATCGTCTTTTGATGATAACAGGGATGATAATCATAGTGTTATGAATCGTCTTTTGATGATAACAGGGATGATAATCATAGTGTTATGAATCGTCTTTTGATGATAACAGGAAGGATGATCATAGTATTATGAATCGTGTTTTGATGATAACAGGAAGGATAAATAGTGTTATGAATCGTCTTTTGATGATAACAGGAAGGATAATCTCCGTGTTATGAATCGTCTTTTGATGATAACAGGAAGGATAATCATAGTGTTATGAATCGTCTTTTGATGATAACAGGAAGGATAATCATAGTGTTATGAATCGTCATTTGATGATAACAGGGATGATAATCATAGTTATGAATCGTCTTTTGATGATAACAGGAAGGATAATCATAGTGTTATGAACCGTCTTTTGATGATAACAGGAAGGATAATCATAGTGTTATGAATCGTCTCTTGATGATAACAGGAATGATAAGCATAGTGTTATGAATCGTCTTTTGATGATAACAGGGATGATAATCATAGTGTTATGAACCGTCTTTTGATGATAACAGGAAGGATAATCACAGTGTTATGAATCGTCTTTTGGTGATAACAGAAGGA
>NW_028234445.1:2324042-2329042 GCF_977035675.1 Penaeus japonicus | reverse complement strand
TCCTCAGTGGAACTACATTTACGTTACGAGAACTAATATCATCATTGGAGTTAATTCTCGGAATTATTATCACCCTAAGTGCAATGCATCATAAGTCACAAGAATTAATATCTTCCTCACTTTCGCATCCTCGCCCTCCAACCTGTTCGTCCCGTTCCCAACGTCCGCTGAGTGTTGCTCCTGTATACTGAACCATGTAGAAGTACATATGTGTGAATACAATACTTCTTCATTGTTTCTCTCCTTATTTTAGTCTCTTTCTCTCTCCTCTTTTCCCTCTTCTTACTCTTACCTTTAGCTCTCTGATCTCCCTTTCTCTGAGACATAGGATATCCTTCAGTTCGCTGTTTTCCGTCTGCAGATTAGTCACCTCAGTCTCCATCCTACTCCTCTCATGTCCTTGCTCCTCCTGTAAGAGAAGACAACACTGTAGGGATGTCTCTGTCCTAAAGGCTTGAGGAGAAGAGCAAGGCATCACAGGCAAAGCAAATGGAATTGCACGAACAACCAGTAATCTCGCTTTGACAAATAAAATCGGTTTTAAAAAGGTGCTAATGTATTTCGGAACCTCTTGCTCTTACCTTTAGCTCTCTGATCTCCCTTTCCTTCAGACATAGGATATCCTTCAGTTCGCTGTTTTCTGCATGCAGATTAGTTACCTCAGTCTCCATCCTACTCTTCTCATGTCCTTGCTCCTCCTGCATATCCTGTAGAAGACAACACTGTAGGGATGTCTCTGTCCTAAAGGCTTGAGGAGAAGAGCAAGGCATCACAGGTAAAGCAAGTGGAATCGCACGACCAACCAGTAATCTCATTTCGACAAATAAAATCCCTTTTAAAAAGGAGCTAATGCATTTTGGAAGCAAAGAAAATTGCTCATCATGTTGCATTTTCATTTACACAAATCCTGCAACCTTTTCTCTCTTCGTTTGGAATAGTTGAGGTTCATACCTACAAGAACTTATTCAGGAAGCTCCAGGTTCTCCAGACAATAAATAAGCTACTAATAACACAATGCTATCTCACACTAACTCTCCTCTTTCTTAACCATTCTTCTATATCTGTCCCTTTCCTCTCCTCCTTTCTCTCTGTCATTTCGCCCCTCTTCCTCGCTCTCTCCTGTGCATACCTTGAGTAATACAATCTCTTCCTTCTTCCTCAGCTCTTCCTTCAGGTCTCTGGTCTCCTTCTGTAGATTCACTGTCTCACTACTTTCCGCACTGATCTCTCGCTCTCTCTGCTCATGCTGCTTCTGGATGAGTAAGGAAAAAGTATCATAAGTGCTCGGAAAGACAAATGAAATTAACTTTCTCTCTAACATTACCTCTCTCTCTCTCTGTCTACTTGTTCATTATCTAACTAATTTCTTGCTCTTCCTGCTCATGCTGCTTCTGTATAAGGTAGGAATAGGTATCATAAGTGCTCAAAAAGACAAATGAAATTAACTTTCTCTTTCTCTCTCTATCTATCTATTTACTTGTTCATCATCTAACTAATCTCTCGTTCTTTCTGCTCATGTTATTTCTAGAGAAGGAAGTGGCAAGCATATCATTATTGCCTCACTTATGATAACAAGTCTTCTCCTTCCTGACATTGTTAATGGATGGAGGGAAAGCTGAGAACCACGAGATAAGGAGATTGGAGTCGTAAAAGAATCAAGCGGATCAAATACTTATAAAAGATTAGCCGTCACCAAAACCCTTACATTTTGCTTTGCATTTCATCCTAAATACTTCCCTAGTTCACCCCGTCTCCCCTTATCTATAAATGTCTGCCTGTCTGTCTGTCTGTCTGACTATCCTGCTTTCTGCACATCTCGAGTCCACACCAAAAGAAGGAAAATTCATAATGGATTTTAGAAAGGTTTTCGTTTGATTATAAATGGTTGCTATTTTTTCTGTCATTCCGCTGATCATTCTCCATCGTTTCATTATCCTTTTGATTTCTGTTTTATTTATACCTTTTCTCTATGAAAACTCACCTTCAGCACTTGGATTTCTCTTTGCAATCTGATCCTTTCCTTCTCGGTTGCAACCCACCCTTGCATCACGTGTGTCTGAAAGTAATCAATATTCAACAGATAAATACATAAGCATGTTATGTCTCATTATATAAAAAAATAAAAATTTGGAATCCTTTTGTGATTTAGTTACAGTGCTACTCAGCAACCATGGCACTGCCCATGATGCACAACTTTGAAAACCAATGGTGACAGAGGAAGGACCAGAGTCTGACCAATACAATCTATTACCATGGACACGCTTTGGAAAAGTTCCATGCCACGGATCTCTGTGGAATAAGATCTCGGCATCAAGTCCCGCGGAGTCCTTCCACTCTTATTCTTCTTGTACGTGGAAGCCCCAAAGTTCGTCAACATGAATATAGCAAGGAGATGCCCTAGTGAAGCTGCTTTGTGGAGGGGCGTGTCGCCTTCACCATCAGCAGCGTCCACGTCGGCCCCGCCCTCCCGAAGGACTTCCAGCACTGCCGTGTGTCCCTCCAAAGCTGCCAAGTGCATTGCTGTCCGTCCTGAAGGTAAACTTGACTGTAGAACTTGTCAATGTTTAAATGTTGCTCTTCAATGAAACACTTGTTTAATTTTCTTACTTTCATTTTTATTCTAATTTGTTCAGTGAATGTATTGATTTTGGTTATAAATATAATGATATATATTCTAAAATATATTATATAAATCATGATACTTATATGATGATGAAATATGACAATAATATTGATGACGACAATATATACATATATATATATATATATATATATATATATATATTATATATATATATATATATACATATACATATTCATATGCATATGTATATATGTATATATATATATATATATATATATATATATATATATATATATATATATATATGTATATATATATACATATATACATATGCATATGAATATATATATGTATGTATATATATGTATATATATACATATATTTATAAAGTATATACACATATATGCATACATATGCATATGTATATATATATATATATATATATATATATATATATATATATATATATATATATATATATATATATATATATATATATATATATGTATGTATGTATGTATATATATGTATGTATGTATGTATATATATGTATATATATGTATATATATATATATATATATATATATATATATATATGTATATATATATATATATATATATATATGCATATGTATATATATGTATATATATATATATATATATATATATATATATATATATATATATATATATATTCATACATAACAAAATATTGATAGAAATAGAAAAAAAATACAAATATGAATAACGAGAGAGAATGATAATTATTACAGTATAATAAAGTTAGTTATAAAATAATATAACATCTCTAGAAATAATAATGAAATTAACCAATGATATTCTATAAATGTGAGTAAAAATAACAATAGTGTTAATATAAACAATGGTATAAGTAATGAGTTAGGACAACTCATTAATGGGAACATAATGATAATGGATGATGAGCATGAAGATGAAAAGGAAAGAGAGAACTGAGAGGGATAATGAGAAGAGAAATAAATATGATGAAGTGTGGGAGAAGGAGAATTAGACAGAAAATGAAGTGACAAAGAGTAGAAGAATTATATAGAGAATGTAAAATGACAAAGAATAGGAGTAGGAGAAGGAAAATTGTACAGAAAATATAGAGTGACAAAGAGTAGGAGAAGGAGAATTATACAGAAAGTATAGAGTCACAAAGAGTAGGAGGAGAATTATATAGAAAGTATAGAGTGACACAGATTAGAAGGAAAATTATACAGAAAGTATAGAGTGACAAAGAATGGGAGAAGGAGAATTATACAGAAAGTATAGAGTGACAAAGAATAGGAGAAGGAGAATTATAAAGAAAGTATAGAGTGACAAAGAGTAGGAGAAGGAGAATTATAAAGAAAGTATAGAGTGACAAATAGTAGGAGAAGGAGAATTATATAGAAAGTATAGAGTGACAAAGAGTTGCAGAAGGAGAGTTGCGACTGGAATGGCTCTGAGACTTGCGAGGATAAAAATTAAAATGAAAACTGTCGTGATGATGTTAATGAGAATCAAAATGAGAAGGGAACTAATTGGGGAATGAAAATGTCAATGCTAATTTGAATGGCAACAATTGTTATAATCGTAATTATTATCATATTAATGATAATGATGCTAATGAAAATATTTTTGATAAATACAAACTAAAAGAAAAGCTTATGAATAAGCACGAAATGACTAGAGAATGAAATGAAAGGGATGGAAAATGATGAAGAAAATGAGAGTGGAAATGAAAATGGGAAAGTATTCATGAATGAGAATCATCATGATTCTAAGAATGATTATGGTCTTTATAATTTTAATGCATATTCTGATGGCAATGATATGAAGGAAAATAATAACCATAATGAAAATAAGGATCTCATTATAGTTCTATCATTGTTGTTGGAGTTACTATTACCATTAACATAATATTTATAATGAAAAAAATTATGATATCAGTCATAAGAATTATTTAAAAATAATAATGGTCATTCTAACTAGTTTGATATTAATATTGATAATAATAATAATGATTGTTATCGTTATCTTTAATGTTTTTATATAATCATAATCAATGTTATTCTTATTCTTATCATTTTCATCATTATTATGGTTATTTTTATTAGTATTATCATTATCATTATAATAATCAAACTAAATAGGTAATATCTTTTTTCGTATGAACTTATATTATTGATATTTCATTTGGATATGTTACCTTTGTACTTAGCAAACCTAACTTAAGTGCGAGAAGATGTATTTTGTAAAACGAATGCTAAGTAGTGCATTCCTCTTAACAGCACCTGCATAGCCATGTTTGCTGCAAGCAAGCTGTGAGCAGACTTGGGTGTTTGCAAGAAGGAAGAACAAGGAAGCCATCGTGTTATCCTCATTGTCATTACCATCATGATTTACCGACACT
>NW_028234445.1:2313678-2318678 GCF_977035675.1 Penaeus japonicus | reverse complement strand
ATATAAATATATATAATATATATATAAATATATATATATATATATATATATATATATATATATATATATATATTTATATATATTATATATATATATATATATATATATATATATATATATATAAATTTATGTATACATATATAATATTATATATATATATATATATATATATTATATATATATATATATATTTATATATATATATATATATATTATAATATGTATATATGTATATATGTATATATATATATGTAATATATATATATATATATATATATATATATATATATATAAATATATATATATATATATATATATATATATATATATATATATATATATATATACTGTAAGCATATATACATATATACATATGTATGAATATATAAACAACACAAACACACATATATGATGTGTGTGTGATTGGAGAGAGAGTATAGGAGTGTTAGTGAGTGTGTTTGAGTGTGTGTTTTTGTGCGTGTGTTTGTGAGTGTGTAAGTGTATGTGTGTGTTTGTGAGTGTGTGTGTGTAAGTTTCTGGGTTAGTGTGTTTGTGAGTGGGTTTGTGAGTGTGTTTGTGAGTGTGTGTGAGTGATGTGTGTGAGTGTAAATATGCTTTTGAGTGTGAATATGCATTTCTGTGTGTTTGTATTTGTATTTTTGTGTTCGTGTTTGTATTTTTTTTTTTTGTGTGTGTGTGTAGGTATGCTTCTTTAAGTGTATACACAAATAAGCATGTGCTTATATGTTTGTGTGCATCCTCTCATGCCTACCTTCAGGGACTCAATCTTCTCTTCCCGATTTCTTAACATTTGATTCAATTCCTTTCTTTCTTCGGCTGCCTCTTCCTCTCTCGTGCGTTGTATTCTTCTCAGGTTCCTCACCTCTTCCAGGTGTTGCTTCTGCAAAATAAAATCTTCATTAGTTCTAACATATTATACATATAAGATTCGAGATATACTTCATACACACATATGTAGCCTAATGTACTGTGCAACTGATTCCACTGAATGCAAATCTATCAATCTCTTTTCATTGTTGTTGATGTTGCATCTACATCTTGCATCTCCCTTTGGCCAGGAGTGACTTCAATCCCTGTGTATTTGTACTTCCGCTTGACTTCCAAAGGAAAGGTTACCTCGGCTTGCGTCAGCTGCTCCTCCATCTCCCTCACCTCCGCCCTCAGCTCCCGAATCTTCCTGGCTCCTTCTTCCAGACGATCCTGTGTGCGAAAGGGGCCCGGGAGATGACGTGCAATCTCCTCCTGTCTCTCCTATGCCCACTCGTCCTCCCATTCACTCTCACTCTCTGTCTCTATATCTCACTTTCTCTCTCTGTTTCTCCATCTGTGCTTGTGTGTGTGTGTGTCCATCTCTCTCTCTCTCTCTCTCTCTCTCTCTCTCTCTCTCTCTCTCCCCCCTCTCCCTCTCTCCCTCCCTCCCTCCCTCTCTCTCTCTCTCCCCACTCCCAGCTATCTATCTATATCTATATCTATCTTAGTATTATATAAATCTGATGGATATAAATTACATTTTCTATCCTGTGCGAAAATGCATTTCTCCCACTCCCTCGACCTATCCCTCCTCTCACTCTGTATCATTCTTTCAACCTATTTTTACCCAACCTATCTTTCTATCTTACTCTTAACCGATCTTTCTATCTGTCTCTCAACTTTTCTTTCTCTCAAGCTATCTTTCACCTAGTCTTCCTCTCTCTCTCTACCCATCTTTCTCCCAACCTTTCTTTCTCTCGAACTATCTTTCTCTCAACCGATCTTTCCATCTTCCCCCCAACCTTCCCATCCCCCCTGTTGCACTTTAAATCTAAGTTGACTTTTGAAGCATCAATATAACTTTCAGTGTAATAGAAGTTACATTTAAAGCATCATCATCTTCAGAACAATGGAAGTTAAACTTAGAGCCTTAATATCATCTTCAGTGTAACTGCAGTTACAAAAACATAAATATCATCTTTGCTGCAATTGAAGTTATGTCTAAAGCATTAACATCATCTTCAGTGCAACTACATTTACGTTAAAAGCATTAATATCACCACTGAAGTTAATTCTCAGAATTATTATCACCCTAAGTGCAATGCATCATAAGTCATAAGAATTAATATCTTCCTCACTTTCGCATCCTCGCCCTCCGACCTGTTCGTCGCGTTCCCAACGTCCGCTGTGTGTTGCTCCTGTAAAGTAAAGGACTGTTGTAGGGGATGGGATCCCAAGGGCGGCCGTAGGAGCCGCGTGAGAGCAAGTCTCGCGCTTCCTGTTTCGGCACGAAAGTATAATTAAGGGTTCGATGGTCAAGGGCAGGATAGAACTAAAATGAATTAAAAAGTGGTAGCGTATAAACGTTCAATAGCATGGCCAAAGCTGGGTGTTGTATCGACTGAGTTCACTAAATCAGAAATCAACACAAGCCATTCCTCTAAAAATATAAACGAGTAGAATTCATAGAAGGCAGAGATTTCACCAATGTCATCATTACAGTTCGTAAACCAACATAATAACTATTTACTCCATTAATTCACCAAATGAATTCCGCCAGGTAAGTGACATCATTAATAATTAAACTCAATAAAAGCTCAAGCATCAAAATCACTACCGTACTCTAATGTTGTCACGTAAACAAGGATGCTTGGCTACAAAAAGGCAAAATAAAGTGAAATAGAAAAATAATCAAAGTGGATAATCATACGTTTCTTCAAAACCTTCAACTTCTTTAAAAAAAACGTGAGAAAATAAAAGCATAAGCCAGTTTTCAAAGTTAATATTAAATCATAGCCATATAAAACAAAATAAACCTCCATAAAAGCAATCTCAATAAAAACATAGATAAAAAATACCTGTAAAAATGCTCGGTCTCCAAAAGTGCGAACAAAGAAAGCCAAGAATAAAAATCCGTTAAAAAAAATGTCGGCTTTCTGAAGGAAAGACCGACCGTAACACACTGAGCCAGGGTACTGTGCAACTGCCCTAAGGTCGTTCACCCGACCTTTTATACCAACAAGGTCGTGCGCCAACCTTGTTTCGTCGAGTCTGCGCAGCAAGACTCGTTTTACTAGCAAATTTCGTCTGCTCTTAAAGACGTTAAGGCTTTTCTTTTCGTTTCTTTACATTGTACTTATTTGATAGATTTAAAAAAAAGGGAGGTTTAACATAAAATTACATAATATATCTTATAGAAATAAAAGGAACTTAACATATATACATGATTTTAAATGTAAAAGCAATAAAAATTACGTGGACTAGCCAACAAGACTTTGGCGCCAACAACCCAAACGGAATTTTCCGTCGCCAGTAACCAAAATAAAAGTCCGTTTTCAGACACTGGTGATCTTGACAACTCCAAGCCTATATGGGTATGGAAAAGTCATCCTCCTCTTCAGCCAGTAAAACAGCATCTCGTCCAGGGCGTCTGGATCCGATGTCAGCGCCTCCTGCAGGAAGTTCCTCTGCATCTTCGCCTTCGTCTCTGACAGGATCCTGACTTCCTGGCGCCATGAATAACTCGGGAATCTGGGTAGGAGCCCGACACAGAGGCGAGATCGGCCGAAGAGAGCTGAAGCATCAGCTCACTACACTGTCACGCCTTCTTAACGGGACGGGTATTGAACCATGTAGAAGTACATATGTGTGAATACAATACTTCTTCATTATTTCTCTCCTTATTTTAGTCTCTTTCTCTCTCCTCTCTTTTCTTTCTTCTTACTCTTACCTTTAGCTCTCTGATCTCCCTTTCTCTGAGACATAGGATATCCTTCAGTTCGCTGTTTTCCGTCTGCAGATTAGTCACCTCAGTCTCCGTCCTACTCCTCTCCCGTCCTTGCTCCTCCTGCATATCCTGTAGAATACAACACTGTAGGGATATCTCTGTCCTAAAGGGATTAGGGAGAAGAACCTAGCATCACAGGCAAAGCAAATGGAATTGCACAACCAACCAGTCATCTCGCTTCGACAAATAAAATCGGGTTTAAAAAGGGGCTAATATATTTCGGAAGCTCTTGCTCTTACCTTTAGCTCTCTGATCTCACTTTCTCTGAGACATAGGATGTCCTTCAGTTTGCTGTTTTCCGTCTGCAGATTAGTCACCTCAGTCTCCATCCTACTCCTCTCATGTCCTTGCTCCTCCTGTAAGAGAAGACAACACTGTAGGGATGTCTCTGCCCTAAAGGCTTGAGGAGAAGAGCAAGGCATCACAGGCAAAGCAAGTGGAATCGCACGATCAAGCAATAATCTCGCTTCGACAAATAAAATCGCTTTGAAAAAGGGGCTAATGCATTTTGGAAGCAAAGAAAATTGCTCATCGTGTTCCATTTCATTTGCACTAATCCTGCAACCTTTTCTCTCTTCGTTTGGAATAGTTGAGGTTCACACCTACAAGGACTTATTCAGGAAGCTCCAGGTTCTCCAGACAACAAGCTACTAATAACACAACGCTATCTCACATTAACTCTCCTCTTTCTTAACCATTGATCTATATCTGTCCCTTTCCTCTCCTCCTTTCTCTCTGTTATTTCGTCCCTCTTCCTCGCTCTCTCCTGTGCATACCTTGAGTAATACAATCTCCTCTTCCTTCTTCCTCAGGTCTTCCTTCAGGTCTCTGGTCTCCTTCTGTAGATTCACTATCTCGGCACTTTTCGCACTGATCACTCGCTCTTTCTGCTCATGCTGCTTCTGGATGAGTAAGGAAAAAGTATCATAAGTGCTCAAAAAGACAAACAAAATTAACTTTCTCTCTAACATTACCTCTCTCTCTCTCTTGCGTATAACCCGGGCGAAGCGACGTCTTCGCAAATCTCTCAGAACTGAACTGAACTGAACTCTGTCTACTTGTTCATTATCTAACTAATTTCTCGCTCTTCCTGCTCATGCTGCTTCTGTATAAGGTAGGAATAGGTATCATAAGTGCTCAAAAATACAAACGAAATGAACTTTCTCTCTCTCTCTCTCTCTTTATCTACTTGTTCATCATCTAATTAACCTCTCGCTCTTTC
>NW_028234445.1:2303678-2308678 GCF_977035675.1 Penaeus japonicus | reverse complement strand
ATATAAAGAATGAATCAATAAAATTAATGATAATTGCTGATAAAGGTTTCCTTATTAAATCATAACAATTTTTGTTATAAAATTCCATAAAGACAAGGAGGAGAAAAGAAACAAAAGCAAAATTCTTCTGGTGCCTTTAAGAAGTCACTCGCTTTCCAATCGCCTTACCATCCTTAGTCTTGGCGTTCACTTCTCCGCCCTTCTCGAGGAGCGTCTCTGCAACAGCATGATGGCCGTTAAAGGAAGCAAGGTGTAAGGGAGTCTTATCTGAGGGAGGAAGATGCTTCTGTTAGACGTCTGTTTGTGAGTAATGAGCATGAGAAGGGAAGTGAGGATGACAATGCGAAGGTGAATGCGAGTGAGAATGACAGTAAGAAGGTGAATGCGAGTGAGAATGACAATTAGAAGGTGAATGTCAGTGAGAATAACAATGAGAAGCTGAATGTGAGTGAGAATGACAGTGAGAAGGTGATTGTGAGGGAGAAAGAGACTAGTTTTAGGAATGAGATTAATAGAGATGATTAGGGCGATAAGGGTAAGGGCTAGGAATAGTTTGGATATTTTGAATATTAATAAGAATGTTCATGAAAATAAGAATGATGAAAAGGTATAGAAACAAAAAGGAAAAGAAGAAAAATATGTATGATAATGAGAAAGAATATTATAATGAAAATGAATGTTTGATAATTATTTATCAGTAATATATATATTTTTTTTATCACTATGATAATTATTGTAATCTTTATTGTTTTTATTATTATATTTACAAAGACCATTGCAATAATAACAGTAATCATGATAGCTATAATGATAGTAATGGTAATAAAATGATAAAAAAATATCAATCATAATGATAGAAATATTAGTAAAGATAATTATGACAATAACATGAATGATAATGATAATGATGAAGATAAAAATAATAATGAAGATAATAATAATGATAATTCTAATAATAATGATAATTATATAATATTCATAATGATAATAATGATAATGAAAATATTAATGATGATAAAAATAATAACAGCAATAATGATTTCTAAAAATGATAATAACAAAAATAATCATTATCACTGAAAATAATCATTATCATTAATGATAATTACAATTCAAAAAAAAATTATAATCATTTATAATCAATATTTAAAATATTCAATATAATAAGAATTATCATCATAATCAATAAATATTATTTCCATCATTACTGTTATTACTATCATTATTCACCTTCCAATCACCATCATTATTATCATTATATCATTATCATTAGTTCCATCATTATCATGAGAGTGTTATCATCAGTATCATAAAATATTTCCTTCCTTAATATTTGTGGGGTTTTCTTGCCACATTCGTGCAGTAAAGATAAATATTATATTAAAGATAAATATTCGTGCAGTAAAGATAAATATAAATAAGTAAAGACAAATATAAGATATTCGTGCAATAAAGATGTTCTTTAGCCATTGAAACACGTGGTGGTGTTGAGCGTCTGCTAATTTCTTCAGAAAATCATATTGATATAAAATGATTTACACTTCTGTTTCAATGCAGTTAAAATATATAGTCTTCATAATGGAAAAAACATACACCTGATAAATGGTGTAACATAAACTAAACATGTCTTTCTTGTAGTAAATAAGCGTAAAATAAAAAACATCAA
This sequence comes from Penaeus japonicus, assembly GCF_977035675.1. Taxonomy (NCBI): domain Eukaryota; kingdom Metazoa; phylum Arthropoda; class Malacostraca; order Decapoda; family Penaeidae; genus Penaeus; species Penaeus japonicus. The sequence goes on along the minus strand of NW_028234445.1, from coordinate 2,307,012 downwards.
ATATTGGTGGAACATGGGAGACATTACGTATGTCAAAGAAAACGGACCTGCCGTTCGGGGGGACTTAACTTAACTTTTATATTTCTAAATTTATTACTATCATTATTCATCATCACCATTATTATTATCATTGTTATCATAAATATGTCATTACCATTATCATTAGTTCTATTATCATCATGAAAGTGTTATCATCAACATTATCAGTGATGATTACTTTATCATTAATATTGTTATCATTACCACCATCAACATTATGAAACTTTCATTATCATCATTATTGTTGTTGCTTTTGTTGCCATTACTTTCTCCATTATCATCATTGTCTTTGTCATCACTGACAAAGACCTCGCAACAACACCACCAACAAAAGCATGTAGGAGAACAAGAACAGGATCACCATCAAAATAACAATAATAAGAAGGATGATAACAATTGATAATTTAATAAAAATGGGAGTAACAATGATAGTTATAGTAATGAAATAATAATGATAATATGAATAGCACCATTGATGATGATTATGATTGATGATCAGGATGATCATATTTCTTGTAGATAATCAGGAAAATAATAATGACAATGTCAGTAATAATTAAGGTGATCATACTTATTATGATCATAATTATCATAACTAATCATTATAACATTTATAGTATAAATAAATATAGAGAAATCTATTTATTTCTATTTTATAGAATATTCTATGAAAATATTTTATAGAAAAATTCATAGAATAAAGAAATAAATATCAATAAAATTAATGATAAAAGATGATAAAGATTCCCTAATCAAATTATAACAATAATTGTTATAAATTCCATAAAGACAAAGATGAGAAGAGAAACAAAAGCAAAATCCTTCTGGTGCCTTTAAGAAGTCACTCGCTTTCCAATCGCCTTACCATACATAGCCTTGGCGTTCACTTCTCCGCCCTTCTCGAGGAGCGTCTCTGCAACAGCATTGTGGCCGTTCACGGAAGCCCAGTGTAAGGGAGTAAAACCTGAGGGAGGAAGATGCTTCTGTTAGACGTCTGTTTGTGAGTAATGACGGTAAGAATGGAAGTGAGGATGACAATGAGAAGGGAAATGATAGTTACAGTGACAATGAGAATGACAATGAGATGGTGATTGTGAGTGAGAACGACAATGAGAAGGTGAATGTGAGTGAGAATGACAACGAGAAGGTGAATGCGAGTGAGAATGACAATGAGAAGGTGAATGTGAATGACAATGACAATGAGAAGGTGAATGTGAGTGAGAATGACAATGAGAAGGTGAATATGATTTAGAATAACAATGAGAAGGTAAATGAGTGAGAATGACAATGAGAAGGTGAATGTGAGTGAGAATGACAATGAGAAGGTGAATGTGAGTGAGAATGACAATGAGAAGGTGAATGTGAGTAAGAATGACAATGAGAAGGTGAATGTGAGTGAGAATGACAATGAGAAGGTGAATGTGAGTGAGAATGACAACAAGAAGGTGAATGCGAATGAGAATGACAATGAGAAGGTGAATGTGAATGAGAATGACAATGAGAAGGTGAATGTGAGTGAGAATGACAATGAGGTGAATTTGAATGAGAATGACAATGAGAAGGTGAATGCGAGTGAGAATGACAATGAGAAGGTGAATTAGAATGACAATGAGAAGGTGAATGTGAATGACAATGACATTGAGAAGGTGAATGAAAGTGAGAATGACAATGAGAAGGTTAATGTTAGTGAGAATGGATATGAGAAGGTGAATGTGAGTGAGAATGACACTGAGAAGGTGAATGTGAGTGAGTGATAATGAGAAAGTGATTGTGGGTGAGAATGCCAATGAGAAGGTGAATGTGAGCGAGAATGACAATGAGAAGGTGAATGTGATTGAGAATGACAATGCGAAGGTAAATGTGAGTGAGAATGACAATTCGAATGTGAGTGAGAATGACAATGAGAAGGTAAATGTGAGTTACAGTGACTATGAGAATGACAATGAGATGGTGATTGAGAGTGAGAACGACAATGAGAAGGTGAATGTGAGTGAGATTGAAAATGAGAAGGTGAATGTGAGTGAGAATGACAATGAGAAGGTGAATGTGAGTGAGGATGGCAGTGAAAGGTGAATGTGAGTGAGAATGACAAAGAGAAGGTGAATGTGAGTGAGAATGACCTTGAGATAATGATCATAATAATATTAATAATAATATTAGTAATGAAAATAATAATGAAGATATCAATGATGTTGATAATAATAATTCATAAAAATAACAACAATGAATGGCAATGAATATTATCACATAGCTAGAGAGGTAAGAATCATTATAAAATTATTATGAGAGAATTAATAGATTACTTATAATAGAAGGATATAATGACAAATGGAAGGGAGATATATGTGGACACGAATTAACATGATAATGACAATGTTAATGATACTTGGAATGAGGGTGTAAGTAAATGATAATGATCAGAATGATGCATATAATGTCAATGTAAAGGAATATCAATAGGACAGTGATATTAATAGTGAGAGATTTAAAATGAGAATCCAAAATATCATGAAGGGAAAGTGAAAATGACATTAATGATATGAATAAAGAAAGTGATCACATTGAGAGCTACAAAAATAAAGTGATTATTATAATGAAAATAAGTATTAGCAAGATATGAAATATAAGACGAAATGAGGCCAATAATGAGAATGAAAAGGAAAAGGATAGAATGGATTATAAGACAAGGAATGAAAATACTAATGATATTATTTCCTGAAAGATATAGGAATAATTTGGAAAGTGGTTAAAAGGATGAATAGAACTAGAACAAGAAAAACAATTCACAGAGTGGAAAGAGATTGGGAACAACACTTATGATGAGAATGAGAGGAAAAAGGAGCGACAAGGCTACTCAATATTCTTAGGAATGAGAATGAAAAAGAGAATTTAAAAAAATATTAGTGAGAATGATAAGGAGAATAGGAAAGAGAAAGATAATGAATATGATTGATATAAAGACAATGAATAAAGATGAGAATTGGATAGATAATTTAAATAATAATGCATCATCTTCGTGTCCTTTGGAAAGGCATTACTCGGCAGCTGCCTCTAGAATACACAACACTCTCTCTCTTCCACTTCGAACCAAGCATAGGAGGATTGAGGCGATCACCGAATCTGCTGGCTTGATATCTTTGCTCAAGACCCAAGAGCATTGGCACCTCCGTGGCTTGAGCCGAACCTCTTGCCCTCAATTGACCTACTCTAAGGACACTGGGCGACCAATTTGGCTCCACGTATGAGGACTGAATCATCAGAGGAATGACAATAATTTGATAATAATCACAAATAA
>NW_028234445.1:2281178-2283678 GCF_977035675.1 Penaeus japonicus | reverse complement strand
TCTCTCTCTCTCTCTCTCTCTCTCTCTCTCTCTCTCTCTCTCTCTATACAGTCTCTCTCTCTCTCTCCTTCTATACAGTCTCTCTCTCTCTCTCTCTCCCTCTATACAGTCTCTCTCTCTCTCTCTCTACACAGTCTCTCTCTCTCTTTCAGGCGCAAAACATCCCTGTTGGGATGCTGGGGCTGCCTGGCTACCTTGGCGGCATAAGTCAGCGCAAGCTGGCCGCGTCTAAGACGGAGGGGAGGTACTTTACCTCCCCTCCGTATAATATATATATATATATATTATATATATATATATATATATATATAATATATATATAATCTATTATATATATCTATATATATAATAAAATATATATAATATATATATATATATCTTAAATATATATATATATATATATATAAATATCAATATATATACGTATATATATATATATAGACTCTACCTCTAGGCGCTCGGTGCGAGTGCACATAAGGGCTCCAAGACAGACGCGTAAACACGCATTCTGCACAACATTCAATCCTTTCAGAGTTGAGCTCGTTGCCGATCCATACACGATTGACCCATAATCTACTTTAGATCTAGTCAGGGATTTATATAACATCAGTAAAGACTTTCTATCAGCTCCCCATTTGTGTCCAGAAATGCACTTTAATAAATTGAGTGCTTTTTGACATTTATTCTTTAACTGACCAATGTGGTCTTTCCAATTCAATCTACTATCAAAGAGTAGACCAAGAAATCTAGCTGAATTTTGAATAGGTATTGGGTGGTTGTCTAGAGTTAGCCTGATGTTGGGCTTTCTCCTATGTGTAAAGACCACGCCAATACTCTTTCTTATGGAAAACTTAAAACCCCACTGGAGGCCCTAGTTATGAATCATATCCAGTGCCAATTGGATCTGATTTGCCGAGAACTCTGCATTATTGCTGGAGTGCCATAATGCACAATCATCGGCGTACAGTGAGTATTTAAGATTCCGAGGAGGAGATGGTAAAATGTCATTTATCATACACAGAAATAATGTTGGAGACAAGACACTTCCTTGTGGGACCCCGTTTGCCTGGACAAAAATGTCCGAGAATGTGACATTGTCGGAAAATAATTTGACAGAAAACGTTCTGTCAGATATGAAATTTTGGATAAAACAAGGCAAGTTTCCACGTAATCCGAAAGCATAAAGTTTTCTGAGTAGGCCATGTCGCCATGTCATGTCGTAGGCTTTTTCTATGTCTAAAAATACTGAAATCAAAAAATGCTTTTTTGGCAAATGCCTCATGAATATGACTTTCCAGTTTTACTAGCTGATCGAGAGTTTGACGTCCCTTTCGGAAGCCGCACTGCTCGTCAACTAGTAAATTCCTGGTATTTAAAAAATGCAATAGCCTACTATTAACAATTCTTTCCATGACCTTGCATAAGCAGCTTGTCAACGCAATTGGGCGGTAAGAGATGGCGGATCTGGGATTTCCCCCTCCTTTCAATATGGGAATGATGTGGGCGAAGTGCCATGAATTTGGAAAAGTCTGGCTTTTCCAAATATCATTGTACACTTCTAGCAACTTAATCATGTCATCATGATTAAGATGCTTTATCATCTCATATCGAATCTCATCGGGGCCTGGGGATGTTCCTCTACAGGCTTCTAGGGCTCAGACAAGCTCATTCATTGTTAGATCTTTATTATAATAAAGGTTATCTCCTGTGGCAAAGTGTATTGGTTGCAGCTCGGCTGCTTCCTTGGTGTCAGGAATGCAGGATTGTAGTTTTCCGAGCTGCTTGTATAAGAGAACTGCCTGGCGAGTACGCTAGCAACGTCTCTAGGTGAATCACATTCATTTCCCTCATGAGTGATGTTTTTGATTTTTAATGATCTTCTTTGTTTATTGCTTTTGTTGACAGTGGACCAAACCTCTGCAATGCTGGTATTGCTGTTAATCGTAGAGGCAAAAGCTTCGCCAGGAGTCTCTTTTGGCTTGTCTGATTGTTCTTCGAGCCCTAGCTCTCGCTTGGTTGTAATTGCGAAAGTTCTCGTTTGTGATATTATTGTGGAAAAGCCTGTAGGCCCCTATTTCGTTCACATAGCGCCCTGCGGCAATCTGGTGTCCACCATGGAACTCTATGCTTAACGCTATCTGTCGAAGTCTTAGGGATGGTTGCCATTGCTGCATTTATAATACAATTTTGAACACTGTTTACTTTATCATCAATGGATCTCCAACAACTTCGAGCTTGACGCTCCTTGTGAAGGCGACCCAATCTGCTCTTTTTACGTAAAATTTATTCCCCCCCCCTCGTGGCGATAAAGGGGAAACTCGTGCATTTCCCCTGGAGGAGGCGAAGCACATCACTACAATGCAGCTGTTCACATGTGGGATGTTTGGACCGTGACATATCCTGGCCAATAAGAGCTTGATTCTGGACTGATTGTAGTTTGGCCATTTGGCTTTAGGAGAGAGAGAGAGAGTGTGTGTGTGTGTGGTGTGTGTGTGTGAGG
>NW_028234445.1:2270400-2281078 GCF_977035675.1 Penaeus japonicus | reverse complement strand
TCTCTCCTCATATAATAAATGTCTAGCCTGTTCATGTCCTGCCATGTTTGACTATCCCTGTTGTCATAACTTTCGGGCACATCTCCAGTCTACACTACCAAAAGAAGGAAAATTCATTTTAGAAAGGTTTTCGTTTGATTATAAATAGTAGCTATATTTTCTGTCATTCCACTGATCATTCTCCATCTTTTCATTATCCTTTTGATTTCTGTTTTTTGATCCCTTGACTCTATAAAAACTCACCTTCAGCACTTGGATTTCTTTTTGCAATCTGATCCTTTCCTTCTCGGTTGCAACCCAACCTTGCATCACGTGTGTCTGAAAGTAATCAATATTAAACAGATAAATGCATTAACATGTTATATCTCATTATATATATATATATATATATATATATATATATATATATAATAAAAATTTAGAATCCTTTTATGATTTAGTTACAGTGCCACTATGCAACCATGGCACTGCCCATGATGCACAACTTTGAAAACCAATGGTGACAGAGGAAGGACCAGAGTCTGACCAATACAATCTATTACCATGGACACGCTTTGGAAAAGTTCCATGCCACGGCTCTCTGTGGAGGAAGATCTCAGCATCAAGTCCTGCGGAGTCCTTCCTCTTTTATTCTTCTTGTACGTGGAAGCCCCAAAGTTCATCAACGTGAATATAGCGAGGAGATGCCCTCGTGAAGCTGCTTTGTGGAGGGGCGTGTCGCCTTCACCATCTGCAGCGTCCACGTCGGCACCGCCCTCCCGAAGGACTTCCAGCACTACCGTGTGTCCCATCCAAGCTGCCCTGTGCATTGCTGTCCATCCTGAAGGTAAACTTGACTGTAGAACTTGTCAATGTTTAATTGTTGCTCTACAGTGAAACACTTGTTTAATTTTCTTATTTTCATTTTTATTCATATTTGTTCAGAAATAAGTGAGATATATATATGTATAAATATATATATATATATATATATATATATATATATATATATCTTAATATATATATATATACATTTTTATGCATATATAAAAATATATATGTATATATACACATTTTTATGTGTGTATATATATGCATATATATATATATATACATATGAATATATATATATATATATATATATATATATATATATATATATATATATATATATATATATATATATATATATATATATATATATATATATATATTTATATACATATATGTATGTATATGTGTATATATGTATATATTTATATATGTATATATGTATATATGTATATATGTATGTGTATATATATATATATATATATATATATATATATATATATATATATATATATATATATATATATATATATATATGTATATATATATATATATATATATATATATATATATATATATATATTTGTGTATATATATATGTATATATATATATATATATATATATATATATATATATATATATATATATATATATATATATATATATACATTTTTATATATAAGTATATATATATATATATATATATATATATATATATATATATATATATATATATATATATATATATATATATATATATGTATATATATATATATATATATATATATATATATATATATATATATATATATATATATATATATATATATATATGCATATATATGTATATGTATATGTATATGTATATGTATATATATATATATATATATATATATATATATATATATATTTATATATTCATATATTTATATATAAATAAATAAATATATATATATATATATATATATATATATATATATATATATATATATATATATATATACAACAACATATTGATAGAGATAAACTGAAAAAAAAATACAAATATGAATAACAAAAGAGAATGATAATTGTTACATTACAATAAATTTTGTTATAAAACAATATAACATCTCTAAAAATAATAATGAAATTAACCAATGATATTCTATAAATGAAAGTAAAAATAACAATAGTGTTAATATAAACAATGGTATAAATAATGAATTAGGACAACTCATTAATGAGACCATAATGATAATGGATGATGAGCATGAAGATGAAAATGAAAGAGAAAACCGAAAGGGATAATGAGAAGATAAATAAATATGATGAAGTGTGAGAATAGGAGAATTGTACAGAAAATACAGTGAAAAAGAGTAGGAGAAGAATTATATAGAGAATGTAAAGTGACAAAGAATAGGAGTAGGAGAAGGAAAACTGTACAGAAAATATAGAGTGACAAAGAGTAGGAGAAGGAGAATTATACAGAAAGTATTGAGTGACAAAGAATAGGAGAAGGAGAATTATACAGAAAGTATGGAGTGACAAAGAGTAGGAGAAGGAGAATCATACAGAAAGTAAAGAGTGACAAAGAGTAGGAGAAGGAAAGTTATGACTGGAATGGTTCTGAGACTTGTGAGGATAAAAATGAAAATGAAAACTGTGGTGATGATGTTAATGAGAATCAAAATGAGAAGGGAACTGAGGTTGGGAATGAAAATGTCAATGCTAACTTGAATGGCAACAATTGTTATAATCATAATGATTATTATATTAATGATAATAATGCTAATGAAAATATTTATGATGAATACAAGCAAAAAGGGCAGCTTATGAATAAGCATGAAATGACTAGAGAATGAAATGAAAGGGACAGAAAATTATGAAGAAAATGAGAGTGGAAATGAAAATGGGTAATGATTCATGAATGAGAATCATCATGATTTTAAGAATGATTATGATCATTATAATTTTAATGCATATTCTGATGGCAATGATAGGAAGGAAAATAATAGCCATAATGAAAATAAGAATCTCATTATACTTCTATCATTGTTGTTGGAGTTACTATTATCATTAACATAATATTTGAAATGAAAGAAATTATGATACAAATCATAAGAATTATTAAAAAATAATAATGGTCACTCTAACTAATTTGATATTAATATTGATAATAATAATGATTGTTATCGTTATCTTTAATGTTTTTATATAATCATAATCAATGTTATTCTTATTCATATCATTATTATCATTATTATGGTTGTTATTTTTATTTGTATTATTATTATCATTATAATAATCAAACAAAATAGGTAATATCTTTTTTCGTATGAACTTATATTATTGATATTTCATTTAGATATGTTATCTTTGTACTTATCAAACCTAACTTAAGTTGCGAGAAGAGCTATTTTGTAAAACGAATGCTAAGTAGTGCATTCCTCTTAACAGCACCTGCATAACCATGTTTGTTGCAAGCAAGCTGTGAGCAGACTTGGGTGTTTGCAAGAAGGAAGAACAAGGAAGCCATCGTGTTATCCTCATTGTCATTACCATCATGATTTACCGACACTGGTACTATGAGTGGTAAAGACCTCACAACTACAACAAAAGCATGTACAAGAACAAGAACAACAGGATCATCAGTAAAATTATCAATAATGGCAAGAGGAAGGATAACCTATGATAATAATGTCAATAGAAATAGCAGTAATATTAATAATTAAAATAGTGATAATTCTACCTATAACAATAATAATAATAATAGCAATGATATGTATAAAATCATATATAAGAAAAATTGAAGTAAAAATAAAAATTATATCAATAATGAAAAGAGTAAAAGAGTAAGAAAAAAGATGAATGATGAAAATTGACAATTACAAAAAAAAAAAAAAAAAAAAAACTTGAAATAATAATAATGCAAATGTAGTTGTAATAAATGATAAGATATAAATGTATAATAATAATGAATATTTTTATGATAATAATAATCATAACATTGCAATACATGTGATGAATGATAATGAATATGTAACATTTACAATTAACAAATAAACAACTAAAACATAAGGAATGGATAAATAGAAAATAATAATGAATGATGAAGAAATAAGAAGAGCTGATGATTGAGGTATCCTTATTAGATGTGAACAATAATTGTTATAAAATTCCATAAAGACAAAGATGAGAAAAGAAACAAAAGCAAAATTCTTCTGGCGCCTTTAAGAAGTCACTCGCTTTCCAATAGCCTTACCATCCTTATCCTTGGCGTTCACTTCTCCGCCCTTCTCGAGGAGCGTCTCTGCAACAGCATCTTGGCCGTTGCGGGAAGCCCAGTGTAAGGGAGTCTCACCTGAGGGAGGAAGATGCTTCTGTTAGACGTCTGTTTGTGAGTAATGAGCGTGAGAAGGGAAGTGAGGATGACAATGCGAAGGTGAATGTGAGTGAGAATGACAGTAAGAAAGTGAATGTCAGTGAGAATAACAATGAGAAGCTGAATGTGAGTGAGAATAACAGTGAGAAGGTGAATGTGAGGGAGAATGAGACTAGTTTTAGGAATGAGATTAATAGAGATGATTAGGGTGATAAGGGTAAGGGCTAGGAATAGTATGGATATTTTGAATATTAATAAAATTGCAAATACTTAGAATGTTAATGAAAATAAGAATTATGAAAAGGTCTAGAAACAAGAAGGAAAAGAAAAAATATATATATGTATGATAATGAGAAAGAATATTATAATGAAAATGAATGTTTGATAATTATGTATCAGTAATATATATATATTTATATATATAATATATATAATATAGAGAATTATACAGAAATATAGAGTGACAAAGAGTAGGAGAATTATACATGTGGGGTTTTCTTGCCACATTCGTGCAGTAAATAAAGATGTTCTTTAGCCATTGAAACACGTGGTGTTGTTGAGCGTCTGCTAATTTATTCAGAAAATCATATTGATATAAAACGATTTACACTTCTGTTTCAATGCAGTTAAAATATATAGTCTTCATAATGGAAAAACATACACCTGATAAATGGTGTAACATAAACAAAACATGTCTTTCTTGTAGTAAATAAGCGTAAAATAAAAGACATCAAATATTGGTGGAACATGGGAGACATTACGTATGTCAAAGAAAACGGACTCGCCGTTAGGGGGGACTTAACTAAACTTTTATATTTCTAAATTTATTACTATCATTATTCATCATCAACATTATTATTATCATTGTTATCATAAATATGTCATTACCATTATCATTAGTTCTATTATCATCATGAAAGTGTTATCATCAACATTATCAGTGATGATTACTTTATCATTAATATTGTTATCATTACCACCATCAACATTATGAAACTTTTCATTATCATCACTATTGTTGTTGCTTTTGTTGCCATTACTTTCTCCATTATCATCATTGTCTTTGTCATCACTGACAAAGACCTCGCAACAACACCACCAACAAAAGCATGTAGGAGAACAAGAACAGGATCACCATCAAAATAACAATAATGAGAAGAAGAAGGATGATAACAATTGATAATTTAATAGAAATAGTAGTAATAATAATAGTAATCTTCATGAAATAATAATGCTAATATGAATAGCACAATTGATGATGATTATGATTGATGATGAGGATGATCATATTTCTTGTAGATAATCAGAAAAATAATAATGACAATGTCAATAATAATTAAGATGAACATACTTATTATTATCATAATCATCATAATTAATCATTATAACATTTATAGTATAAAGAAATTAAAAAAATCTATTTATTTTTATTTTATAAAATAATCTATGAAAATATTTCATTGAAAATTTCATAAAATAAAGAAATAAATATCAATAAAATTAATGATAAAAGATGATAAAGATTCCCTTATTAAATTATAACAATAATTGTTATAAAATTCCATAAAGACAAAGATGAGAAAAGAAACAAAAGCAAAATTCTTCTGGTGCCTTTAAGAAGTCACTCGCTTTCCAATCGCCTTACCTTCATCATCCTCGGCGTTCACTTCTCCGCCCTTCTCGAGGAGCGTCTCTGCAATAGCATCATGGCCTTTCAATGAAGCCCAGTGTAAGGGAGTCCGACCTGAGGGAGGAAGATGCTTGTGTTAGACGTCTGTTTGTGAGTAATGAGCGTGAGAAGGGAAGTGAGGATGACAATGCGAAGGTGAATGTGAGTGAGAATGACAGTAAGAAGGTGAATGTGAGTGAGAATAACAATGAGAAGCTGAATGTGAGTGAGAATGACAATAAAGTGAATATGAGTGAGAATAAAAATGAAAAAGTGAAAGTGAGTGTGAATGAGAGTTAAAAGGTGAATATAAGTGAGAATGACAGTGAGGTGAATGTGAGTGAGAATGACAGTGAGAAGGTGAATATGTGTGAGAGTGACAGTGAGAAGGTGAATGAGTGAGAATGACAATGATAAGGGGAATGTGAGGGAGAATGACAGTGAGAAAGTGAATGTGAGTGAGAATGACAATGAGAAGGTGAATGTGAGTGAGAATGACAGTGAGAAGGTGAATATGAGTGAGAATGACAATGAGAAGCTGAATGTGAGTGAGAATGACAATAAGGTGAATATGAGTGAGAATGAGAATGAAAAAGTGAAAGTGAGTGTGAATGAGAGTTAAAAAGTGAAAATGAGTGAGAATGACAGTGAGGTAAATGTGAGTGAGAATGACAGTGAGAAGGTGAATATGTGTGAGAGTGACATTGAGAAGGTGAATGAGTGAGAAGGACAATGATGAGGGGAATGTGAGTGAGAATGACAGTGAGAAAGTGAATGTGAATGAGAATGACAATGAGAAGGTGAATGTGAGTGAGAATGACAGTGAGCTGAATGTGAGTGAGAATGAAAATAAGGTGAAAGTGAGTGAGAATCAATATGAGAAAGTGAATATGAGTGAGACTGACAGTGAGAAGCTGAATGTGAGTGATAATGATAATGATAAGGTGAATGTGAGTGGGAATAAAAATGAGAAGGTGGATGTGAGTGAGAATGACAATGAGAAGGTGAATATGAGTGAGAATGACAGTGAGAAGGTGAATGTTAATGAGAATGACAGTGAGAAAGTGAATGTGAATAAGAATGACAGTGAGAAGGTGAATGTGAGTGAGCATGACAATGAGGTGAATATGAGTGAGAATGACAATGAGAAGGTGAATATGACTGAGAATGAAAATAAGGTAATTATGAATGAGAATGACAATGAGAAGGTGAATGTGAGTGAGAATGACAATGAGAAGGTGAATGTGAGTGAGAATGAAAGTTAGAAGGTGAATGTCAGTGTGAATGACAATGAGAAGATGAATGTGAGTGAGAATGAAAATGAGAAAGTGAATGTGTGTGAAAATGACAATTAGAAGGTGAATGTGAGTGAGAATGACAATGAGGTGAATGTGAGTGAGAATGCGAATGAGAAGGTTAATATGAATGAGAATGAAAGTGAGAAGGTGAATGTGAGTGAGAATGACAATGAGAAGGTGAATGCGAGTGAGAATGACATGAGAAGGTGAGTGTGACTGAAAATGACAATACGAAGGTGAATGTGAGTGAGAATGATAACGAGAAGGTGAATGTGAGTGAGAATTACAATGTGAAGGTGAAAGTGAGTGAGAATGAGAATGATAAGGTGAATGTGAGTGAGAATGACAGTGAGAAGGTGAATGTGAGTCGGAATGACAATGAGAAGGTGAATGTCGATGAGAATGATAATGAAAAGGTGAATGTGAGTGAGAATGACAATGAGAAGTTGAATGTAAGTGAGAATGACAGTGAGAAGATGAATGTGAGTGAGAATGACAATAAGAAAGTGAATGTGAGTGAGAAAGACAATGAGAAGGTGAAGGTGAGTGAGAATGACAATGAGAAGGTTAATGTGAGTGAGAATAATAATGAGAAGGTGAATGCGAGTGAGAATGACAATGAGAAGGTGAGTGCTAGTGAAAATGATAATGAGAAGGTAAATGTGAGTGAGAATGATATCAAGAAGGTGAATATGAGTGAGAATGATAATGAGAAGGTGAATGTGAGTGAAAATGACAATGAGAAGTTGAATGTGAGTGAGAATGACAATGAGAAGGTGAATGTGAGTGAGAATCAACATGAGAAGGTGAATGTGAGTGAGAGTGACAATGAGAAGGTGAATGTTAGTGAGGATGACAGTGAGAAGGTGAATGTGTGTGAGAATGACAATGAGAAGGTGAATAATGAGTTAGAATGACAATGAAAAGGTGAATGTGAGTGAAAATGACAATGAGAAGGTGAATGTGAGTGAGAATGAAAAGAAGATGAATATGAGTGAGAATGACAATGAGAAGGTGAAGTTGAGTGAGAATGACAATAAGAAGGTGAATGTGAATGAGAATGACAGTGAGAAGTTGAATGTGAGTGAGAATGACAAGAAGGTGAATGTGAATAATAATGACAGTGAGAAGGTGAATGTGAGTGAGAATGACAATGATAAGGTGAATGTGAGTGAGAGTGAGAATGAAATGATAAGGTGAATGTGAGTGAGAATGACAATGAGAAGGTGAATGTGAGTGGAAATGACAATGAAAAGGTGGATGTGAGTGAGAATGACAATGAAAAGGTGAATGTGAGTGAGAATGACAATTAGAAGGTGAATGTGAATAAGAATGACAATGGGAAGGTGAATGTGAGTGAGTGAGAATAACAATGAGAAGGTGAATGTGAGTGAGAATGACAATGAGAAGGTGAATGTGAGTGAGAATGACAGTGAGAAAGTGAATGTGAGTGAGAATGACAATGAGATGGCGAATGTGAGTGAGAGTGACAATGAGAAGGTGAATGTGAGGATGAAAGTGAAAGGTGAAAGTGAGTGAGAATGACAATGAGGTGAATGTGAGTGAGAATGACAATGAGAAGGTGAATGTGAGTGAGTGAGAATGACAATGAGAAGGTGAATGTGAGTGAGAATGATAATGAGAAGGTGAATGTGAGGATGGCAGTGAAAGGTGAAAGTGAGTGAGAATGACAATGAGGTGAATGCGAGTGAGAAGGACAGTGAGAAGGTGAATGTGATTGAGAATGACAGTGAGATAATGATTATAATAATATTAATAACAATATTAGTAATGGAAATAATAATGATGATATCAATTATGTTGATAATAATAATTCATAAAAATAACAACAACAATGAATGGCAATGAATATTATCATTATAGCTAGAGAGGTAAGAAGTATTATAAAATTATCATGAGAGAATTAAGAGATGACTTACAATAGGAGGATATAATGACAAATGGAAGGGAAATAAATGTGAACACGAATTAAAATGATAATGACAATGGTAATGATACCTGGAATGAGGGTGTAAGTAAATGATAATAATCACCAAAATGACGCATATAATGCCAATGTGAAGGAATATTAATATGACAGTGATAGTGATAGTGAGTGATTTAAAATGAGAATCCAAAATATCATGAAGGGAAAGTGAAAATAACATTAATGATATGAATAAAGAAAGTGATCACATTGAGAGCTACAAAAAATAAAGTGATTATTATAATGAGAATAAGTATTAGCAAGATATGAAATATAAGACGAAATGAGGCCAATAATGAGAATGAAAAGGATAGAATGGATTGTAAGACAAGGAATGAAAATACCAATGATATTATTTCCTGAAAGATATAAGAATAAGTTGGAAAGTGGTTACAAGGATGAATAGAACTAGAACAAGAAAAACAATTCACAGAGTGGAAAGAGATTGGGAACAACACTTATGATGAGAATGAGAAGAAAAAGGAGTGACAAGGCTACTCAATATTCTTAGGAATGAGAATGAAAAAGAGAATGAAAAAAATATTAGTGAGAATGATAAAGGATAAAGAGAATAGGAAGGAGAAAGATAATGAAAATTATTGATATAAAGACAATTAATAAAGATGAGACTTGGATAGATAATTTAAATGATAATGCATCATCTTCGTGTCCGTCGGAAAGGCATTACTCGGCACCTGCCTCTAGAACACCCAACACTCTCTCTCCTCTACTTCGAACCAAGCATGGGAGGATTGAGGCGATCACCGAATCTGCTGGCTTGTTATATTTGCTCAAGACCCAAGAGCATTGGCACCTCCGTGGCTTGAGCCGAACCTCTTGCCCTCAATTGACCTACTCTAAGGACACTGGGCGACCAATTTGGCTCCACGTATGAGGACTGAATCAACAGAGGAATGACAATAATTTGATAATCATGGTAAATAATCTAATAATCAACATAGGAAAGATAGT
Source organism: Penaeus japonicus (assembly GCF_977035675.1). NCBI lineage: Eukaryota > Metazoa > Arthropoda > Malacostraca > Decapoda > Penaeidae > Penaeus > Penaeus japonicus. The sequence goes on along the minus strand of NW_028234445.1, from coordinate 2,270,977 downwards.
GAAAAGAAAAGTAAAAAAAAAAAAAAAAAAAAAATACAATAAAATTTGTAATATTACTGATGATAAAACTATTGGTAATGGCATCGTTAATACCATTAGGTTTCAAGAAAGAAAACTCTAGACCCTTGGTAGCTTTAACAGCTTTCCAATCGCCTTACCTCCTCTATTCTTGGCATTCACTTGCGCACCAAAATTGAGGAGTGTCTCGACCACTGCCTCTTGACCTTCCCTAGCAGCCTCGTGTAATGGGTCCCGACCTGAAAGTTAAAGAAGATGATAATGATGCTTATACTAATGATTATAATAATGATGATAATTCTTATAAGAAATGGAAATAGCACTGTGGCTTCAAACAAGTTATCCTCTGCCTCCAAAAGGGCAAAGTCCAAGCAACCATCCCTGCCGGACCACATAACTGCATTTGCTTTTACTTTCGTCACTCCTGTTGCGATTAATCCCAGTCTGTCCAATGTGTCTTTCCTCCACAGCAACCATGAGCCAGTCAGCCCAGGTACCAATGGCAACAGTCATGTTATGAGGATTGCTATGAACTGTCTCTCACTCCAAAGCTGGCCTC
>NW_028234445.1:2240400-2247900 GCF_977035675.1 Penaeus japonicus | reverse complement strand
GAATTTTTTATCAGATCAGCACTACGGAGGCAAGAAATAGATATATTATGAGCACATTTACGTTAAAAAAGAAACAATAGAGATACATGTAAAATGAAGCAATCGAAAAAGCTCTCTTGCAAAAAGAATAAGGGTCAATGTTACTAGGAAAAAGAAAGAAAGAAAAAAATACAGATAAGGATAAGGGGAAAGCCAGAGCTCGGTCGGGGCTCGATCGGCTACACACACAGGGATTCACTGACAAACCTATGCAAACACAAAAAATAATTAACAAACAAACACAAACAATAATTAACGAACACAAACAATAATTAACAGACACATAACCAAATACAGGCTTTAGGGAGCAGCAAGAGTGTGTTGAAGTGTGAGTGTTTGTGTAAGTGTAAGTGTACGCGTATGTATATGCATGTGTGAGTATGCGTGTGTGTGCTTGTCGTGTGTGTGTGTACGTGAGTGTCTATATATGTGTGTGATTGTGATTGAGTGTATGCGTGAGAGCTCATATAATTATGTGTGTGCATGTATGTGTGATTGCGAGTGTGTGTGCAATTGTGTGTGAGTCTGTGTGTGCATGTGTGATTGTTTTTGTATTTGTGTGTTCGCGTGTGTGAGTGTGTCTGTGTGCTTGTGCATATGTGTGTATGTGCGTGAGTGTGTTTCAGTGTGATTGTATGTGTGTGTTTGTATGCGTGTGAATATGGGTACGTATGTGTTCGCCTGTGTGAGAATGTGTGTGTACGTGTGTGTATGTGAGGATGTGAGTGTGTGAGATTCCATGTGTGGATTTGTGTGTCTGTGTGTATGTGATTGTGTGTTTGAGTGTGAGTGTTTGTGTGTGTGAGTGTGAGTGTTTGAATGCATGTATGTGTGTTTGAGTTTGTGTGTAAGTGTGAGTATGTGTATGTAAATGTGTGTGTGTTTACAAGTGTGAGTGTGTGTGCTTGTGCACATATATGCATTGCGTGTGACTGTGTATATGTAGATAAGTGTGTGTGCCTGTATGTATGATTCTGCGTGTATGAACGTGTGTGTGTGAGTGTGTGTATGGGTGAGTGTGGCTGTGTGTGACTGTGTATGTGTGTGAATGTTTGTGTGTGTGTGTGTGCGTGTCTGTGAGTGTGTGTCTGTGTGCGTATGTGTTTTTTCCGTTTGTATATATGTGTGTGTGTGTGTGTGATTGTGTGTATGAAGAGTGCTTTGTGTGTGAGTGTGTAAATGTGTGTGTGTTCACAAGTGTGGTTGTGCGTGTATATGCGTGTGTGTGCATGTGCCTGTGAGTGTGTGTGGTTGATGACTATGTGTATGTAAATGTCAGTGTGTGTTCACAAGTGTGAGTTTGAGTGTGTGTGCTTGTGCTTGTAACTCTCGAACCAGTGAAGTACAAACATTACCATGTACAAGATCTTTGCCAATTACATAATCTAACCTGCCACCTGCCAAATGAGTCTGTTTATCTGTGTCATATACAGTCATCGATCTTCTATTGACGAAATGTTTAAATTCCTCCCCATTGCTGTTACTCTGGTGATCACCAAATTGTGTGTGTCTAGCATTGAAATCTCCCATACATAATGTTCCTTGATTATGGAAATTGGGTAGAGAACTAGTCAGAAACTTTGAGCTCCTGGCATACACATTATATAATGAGAAGAACCCTGAGGCAGTCTTAATTCTTAAATGATGGAACTGCACGTCGGTGTTCCCGGACTGTTTTACTAGTTCATGTGGCAGTGTTAGCTTTACATAAGTCAACAAACCCGTCATGGCTGTATTTACATATGAGCAATACCCTTTGAGTTTAGGCGCTATTTTCATGTTAGTAGCAGCTGCAAACGGTTCTTGTACGCAGATTACATCGACATTGTTTTTACGAATATAAAACTCTAGGTCATTAAGCCTAGGCTTAATACTACGCATATTCCATGATCCATAAATGAAGAGTTTTTTATTTGATAGTCTATACTTCATTCTGTAATATCCTCTGATGGTAACGCATTTCACTTTACAGAAAGCACACATATACATTGCTGTAAAACCATACTTCTCCTCACATAGGACAGACCTTAATTTAAAAGTACACTTAACCATTTAAACTATTAATTCTTAGCTTTTTTCTGCTTCGTAGCTCAATCCCTTCAATTGATGTGTTGAGGACATTCGGGGGACCGGAAGCCTTATCAGGGTCCGTGTCACGTAGTTCCTGACACTGTCTTCCCTCAGTATCAGCACAGGCTCCCTCACACTGACCACTATTAATGGAGGAATTGGTATCATGACACCGTGTGTCATCGCGGGATTCTTTATCACTGATGGCAGTACTGGCCTCTCGACAGTGGCAGTCCTTTTTCATTTTTTTTATATCTCGCTTCAGTGTCTCTATTTCACCAATCAAAATTAAGTTTTCTTCTTTGAGTGCTTGAAATGATTCCACTGGTTGTTCTGCACTGATATTTCCTTTCGTGGGTGTTGTGACGTCACCAGGTGGGCATGCATCAAGGCAATCAGGGTCTTGACAGCCAGGTTGTTGTGTAGTGATTCCCCGAGACATTCCCTTGCCCCAAAGTAAACTCCCGATTGAATTCATGGTAACGTGAATCCCGTCCTGTGTAGGGGTAGGCTGCCACCAGCTGATAAGGGATCAGCACCCGTGTATATGCGAGACAGTAGAAGACGTGTAAAATGTATGTTATTTATGTGTATGAGTGTATGTCAGTTTGTATGTGGAAAGAAAGAGTTCCTACACAGGACATTGCCGAGCAGGCGTGGCTAGAGTCAGGCAAACATACGTACGTACGTCCGGGTGTTCTCCTACCAGGGTAGCCAGGGCATCCTTTATAACCCTGTTACTCCTTTCTACCATACCATTAGCCTGTGGGTGGAAAGCCGTGGTATATCCCAACTTTATTTTCAACATTTCACATACCTGGGAAAACAGACGGTTTTTAAACTCTCCCCCAGAATCCGTTACTAGAGTATTAGGAGGTCCAAAAAGCGTCACATATTTCTCCACAAATGCATTAGCCACTGTTTCTGCATCCTTGTTCTTTAAAGGTATCAACTGTAAATACCTGGTAAGATGTTCTACGATGACCAGAACGTAGCGGTAACCATTCAGAGATCCTTGTAAATCTAGAAGATCTGCCGACACCCTCTCCATAACCTGTGTCACCTCTGGGGCTGAACTTAATTTAGCCCTTCGCACCGCAACTCCTTTTCGCCGTTGACATTGGGGGCATGCCGCCACAAACTTCTTGACGCCCATCAACATCTAAGGAAAGTAATACTGGTCTCTCAGACGCGTGTAAGTCCTATAGACTCCAGGGTGGGCTGCAGTTGGTTCGCTATGCACCAATCTTATTGCCTCATCCCTCATGGTGCGAGGGATCACTAGCTGCTGGATCACACGGTCTGGAAGGTGACGTAAATGGTATAACAGGCCATCGCTTACCTCAAATTCTTCTAAAGGAAAGGGTGTTCTTCGTCGGGACAGTCTTTGTTCCTGGAGGTACTGGATGATCTCAGTCCATAGGGGGTCCTTCCGTTGCTCTTCGGCAATCTTCTGGGCGTCCATGACAAGAGATGTTGCCGCTACTGCTCTGCTAAGGAGGTCAGGTACATGATGGGAAGCACCTGGTTTGTACCGAAGTTCATACTGGTAGAAGGAGAGTTCGTGGGACCATCTTGTCATCCTGATTGATTTAGTGACCTGTTTAAATACATATACTAAAGGCCGGTGGTCGGTATAAATCTCAAAGGATTTACCATAAAGATATGCATCAAAATTTCTGACAGCTTCAACAACTGCCAGGGCCTCAATATCAATCACGGGATATCTCCTTTCTACCTCCCTAAGCTTTCGGGAAAAATAGGCAACAGCATGAGGGACCCCTTCCCCATCTCGCTGCATAAGACATGCGCCGATGGCTACCTGTGACGCATCGGAATGCACCTCAAAGGGACGGTTAAAGTCTGGTTTCCGGAGGACCGGTGCGACATCAGTCGTCGCTGCAGCTCCTCAAAGGCCTGCTGATGCTCTTCTGTCCACCGAAATGATCTTCCCTTCCTGGTTAAAGAGGTGAGTGGGGCAGCTATCATGGCATAATTGGGGATATGTTTTCGGAAAAACCCTGTACAACCCAAAAACTGTCTGACTCCCTTCACATTCTGTGGGCTTGAAAAATATAAAATAGTTCCGATCATCAAAGTTTATTTAATATATTTATATTCAAACACAAAAGGTCTCTCCTCCTTGCATATCAACAATATTCTTCCTTGGCCTGGCCATGAATTTATCTATGGCCGCAACCCTTAAACAATGATAAAAAGATCAATAAAAGTTCCAATAAAATTAAAGAAAAGACAACAAGTGCCAAAAGGGCACAAGTTGTGAGCAGCGCGTTGCCGAGCTAGTGGCTCATCTGCAAGAGGCTATCTGCTCCCAAAACACGGTAATTTCGGCTGTGGCTTTGGCTGTCTTTTCGATCGTTTTCTCGACCTTAGCTGTAGCCTTTGCAGTGTTCTTGACTACTTCACTCAGTAGTCTGGACTCTTTCTGGGTTTGGATCTCTTGCTTCTTTTCTACTGCCTTTGTGATCTCTTTCCTTCTAACAGGGCAGCTTCCAGAGAGAGTCCTGTGTTCGCCTCCACAGTTTAGGCATTTTTTCGTGGTGTTCTTACATGTCGTGAACCTGTGTCCGGTCTGACCACATTCACTGCATTTTTCAGCATTCTTCCTAGTACATTTACCCTTTGTATGGCCATATTCGTAGCAATTCATACACTGAATTACTCGAGTGAATCGTTCCTCTTCGATCTGGGCCGGGTTTATACTGTAGTTGTATAGAATCAGTCCTTGTTCTTTAATCTTTTTGGCAGTCTGTATATCATGGAATCGAATCTTAACAATTCCATGTTGTGGCATCTTATAGACTTCATCGATTTGCAGGCTGAGTTGTCTTACCAGTTCCTCTTTTATCTCTTCATTAGAGTGGCTTGTAATGTACGAGTCCACTTTTTTGACTACAATAGTCATCTTAGCTTTGGTTTCAAGAGGCATCTGGGGGTCAAAACCGGAGCTCTTAAGCTTTTGGCGGAATTCTGGTGACATTATTTTATCGGCATCGGTTAGGGTCTTTGGCAAAACAATGTATCCATTCCTTGCATCAATGATTCTTAGGAAATGGATACCATTGCCAAACATCAGAGAGTTCAGTTCCTGCTTACGAGTTAGAGTCGGAATGCCATCGAGGTTTACTTTAATTTTGGTGGTCGAAGCCATGGTTCCCAACGCATAGCTCGATCCTACCACTGCAAAAAGTCCAAGTCCTGCCTGAGTTGTCAGATTAAGTCCTATCTCTGACAACCTCCTCTTATCTCTGAGGAGCCTAACCAGGTTGGCTATGTAGACGGTGTCTAGCTAGAGTTGGCAGGAGTGTTAGAGTGGCCTGCCGCCGTTCCCTATGCCTAACAAAGGTGGCAACCTCCGAGTGTTTCCTCCAGTATCCCAACTAAGGGACCCCTTTGAGACCTCGGCCTTCGCCGGGTAAACCGCAGGGTTCGCCTTCGGAAACAAACGGTGTTATCCTAACGCCGAAAGTGGTGGTAAAGGACAGGGGGGGACAGGTGTGTGCCTACAAGGATCTCTTGTAGCACCGAGGTGCTTGGCTCGAGAGAGCCTCTTTTTAGTATGCCAACTCCTTCAAGATGTCAACTCCTTGGCATAAGTGGTGCCCACTTGGGATTAGGTCAGGTAATCCAGGTAATTCTTCTTCTTCTTGCTATAAGTGTAGCAATGTAGATTATAACTCTTCCTTCAAAGAGTTCTTGTAGATTCTTCTTCTTCTTCCTTGGAGGCTTCTAGATAGCTTCAGCTGGAGCAGGTAAGCTGGAGCAGGTGCTGTTATCTCAGGTGAGGTCGAGTGGTGACTGATGTCTTGAGTGACTGATCAGTAATCCTTCCTGATCTGAGTTGAGTGAGTCTTGAGTCTGAGTGAATCGGGGTGCAAGTTTCTTCTGAAATTTGCCCTCTAGACTCTATCTGGGGCAGCATTTGCCAGACCTGAATGAGACTAAGTGGTGTTGAGTTACGTTTCATGGTTGAGACTCCCCCCAACCGTTACCAATCCAATTTGACCGCCAATGAGAATATCAATATAGGTCTGTACAACAATACAGTACAATACAATAAGGAAAGTGGAGAATGTAGATTCTCGAAAGAAGAAGAAGCGGACGAAGAACTAAGATGGCAGCTAGCTACCTAAAAAGAAATACTAGGAGAAGATAATAACAGGTGGGGGGCGTAACCCCTTGCTGGTCATCAATTGTTCGTCTTAGTTAATTTTGCTTTTAGGACCTATTCATCGTGTTTTTGTCGGTTGGCAAGACCCGCCGTGGTGGAGGTGGGGGACCACTAGGGTGTAACGGTCTGGCGCAGGTAATTTATAAATAGTATTGATCTTTTTTGTACATAGTTTTTCTATGTATATAAATAGAATAAAATTTCAAATGCCCATGTTTAACCTTCACCTTTTTTTTTTTTTTTTTTTTTTTCCACAAGTAGAGTAGCATTTAAGATGCCCATGTTTTACCTTCACCTTTTACCTTTCCTTTCCTTTTTTTTCTCTCTCTCTTATGTGTGCCTCAGCACTTACGCAGATATTGACATATTTGTGCCGTCATACCTAAATATGTACACATATACATATGTGCGCATATGTATCTTGAACATATACCCACGATTACATATATATTTTTTTATATGCATTGACATTTTTAATTATAACTGAGGTTTCACCTTCACCTTTTTTTCTTTTTTGTTTTTTTTTTAACCACATGTGCACACATATGTGCCCGTGTTCACATATTCCGTGTATTGATAGCTTTTTATTTCCTTTATTTCCAGGTCTTCTTCGGGGGATGAGTTTCGGGAGGAGGTCATCCCAGCTAGCATCTCCTTGAGTTTTCAGGTAAGTTTGTGTTTAAGTTCGTTTGTTGTGCAACCTCATATAGGTCTGGAAAAGGAAACTAGAACTCCCACCGAAGTGGAAGGGGACAGTTAAGTTAGACGAAGAGTTGAGGTGAAGAAAAACAGTCAGGAAAATGAAGGAAAGTCGTAGTTAAAGTAGTGGGAGGACGAAACTCCCTGTCTGACTTTTTAAGTTATTGAAGTGTCATGTCCACTCAAAACCTTCCGGGAGGCCTGCCGGGTCGGAAGGGGAAAAGTCTTGTTGATTGTTGATTGATTGATTCTTCTTCTTATCTGTGGGGGTGAGTAAGTTGAAGAGGGTTGGGAGGAAGGGGTCTGGAACTTGGGTTGGGATGAGGGATAAGGATTCTTTATTATTTATTATTAGTTAGTTAAATTGAGTTAGTAAAAAACAAAAAAGATGTTAATTATTATTTTTTATTTTTTAATTTTTTTTTTTTTTTTGAAGCGTGATAAAGCGGAAGAGGAAGTGGTGAAAGGAGCTGGAGAGATAGTGAAAAGAAACTTGGGAG
>NW_028234445.1:2232900-2235400 GCF_977035675.1 Penaeus japonicus | reverse complement strand
GGAGGAAGGGGGGAAGGGAAAGAGGGAGGAAGAAGGGGAAGATAAGAGGGATGGGGAGGGCAGGGAGGAAGGGAAGGAGACGGGAAAGAGGAAGATAAGGGGGGGGGGAGTAGGAGAAGAAGGAGAAGGGAAAAAGGGAGGGGGTGGGAGAGAGAAGGGAAAGAGGAAGATAAGGGGGAGGGGAAGGAGAAGGGAAAGAGGGAGGAGGAAGGGGAAGAGAAGGGGGAGGGGGTGGGGGATGGGAAGGGGGAGGGGGAGGGGAAGGAGGAAGGGAAAGAGGAGGGGAAGGAGAAAGGGGATGAGAAGAGAAAGCGAAGGAAGAGGCAGATAAGGTAGAAGTAAACCATCAGCTGGCACTAGGTATAACCAGCTTGCTGGCCACAGTTATAACCCACCACTGAGAGCAGTTGTTATAACCACTCGATGCCCTGGTTGTGATCCGGTGGATAAGAGACAGACGTTCACGTGCCATGGTCTTTATTGTGGACTGTTAATACACCCGAGCTGTTCGCTCTAGTCTGTCTGTCTGACCTCTCTGTCCTGATCTGTCTCTCTGTGATTCTTACATGTCCTTAAGTACCATTTAGTCACTTTCTACGCCTCGGGCCTTCCGTTAACAAAAACAGCTGCCTAGAAAAACTAGTGTTCTGAGGCGGAAACGAACACAGGAGACAGGAAGCGTCAGGTCAAAACACACTGCCATCGATATTGCATTGAATTAAGTAGACATACATGATCAATGTCTTGGGTCACATAATATCAGTATCAGTGCCTTACAGATGGGAAGGAGGAGGAGGAGGAGGATAAGAGGGAGGGGGTGGAGAAGACAAAGAGGAGGTGGAGAAGGGAAAAACTAAGAGGAAGAAGATAAGGACGAAGGGGAGGAGTGAATACGGATGAAGAGGAAGGGGGGGGGGGGGGGGAAGGGAAAAAGGAGGAGAAAGAGGAAAAGAAGGGGGGTGGAGGAAGTGGAGAAGGGAAAGAGGAGGAAGAGGAAGTAGTTATATGCTGTGTGTAAATATAGAGGTTTAGAGAAAGATAGTTCGAAAGAGGAGATAGGAATAGAGAGGAATAAGAAGAGTCAGATAAAAAAGATAGAGATAGGAAGAAAGAGGGATAAGATAGAGAGATATGAAGATAGATGTAGAGGAAGAAAGATAGATAGGAAGGTAGAGATATAGAGAAGAGAGATAAAAAGATAGTTAGAAAGACAGAAAGATAGGGAGACATAGACAGGTAAGCAACTGAAATAAAAATATAAATGCATTTTTTTTTTAATCTTAATTAATTTGATTTAATTTAATCATAATTTTTTAATGTTGCAAAGGATTTATCAATTGATGATCCACTCTAAACAGTGGATTAAACTAAATGAATGATAATTATCTAAAAAATAAATAAATAAAATTTGTAAGAAAAGTAGGAAAACAGAAGTGGCAAATAGGAAAAAAACAAGAAAACAAAACATATTCACCCAATTTTATTGATATGAAAAACAAGATATCGAGAGTCTTGAAACACGCAAGAGAGATTTCCTTTCCTTTCATTCAGAACTGATTCCGTTACGGAACCTATTACGCCACAGGACAAAATAGGTTCAGAAAAAATCAAACACATGTTCATGGGCAGTCTACACGTTCCCGGTCTCCCCAAAGAGGCTGTGAGGCAAAATAGGTATAGGTATTATCTATTGAGTATTAAGTGCAAATGATTCATTATCATCTAATCAGTATATGCGAGTACTCAGTGCAAAGGGGGTTCTCAGGTACATGGCCTTGGACTCTCACTTGTAGAGGAAATACTTGAACATTAACACGAAGCTGAAATGAGCAAATCTCTTTGTCCCGTTGAGAATGAAATTGGCAATAAAAATGTAATAAACATAAAGGTTATTCTTTGGGTAAAGGAACCAGAGGTCTTTCTGCTTTAGAAGAGTAACATAAGGTAAGGAGGAAGGGAAGGAGAAGGGAAAGAGGAAGATAAGGAGGAGGGGAAAGTGAAGGGAAAGAGGGAGGAGAAAGGGGAAGAGAAAGAAGGGGATGGGAAGGGGGAAGGGAAAGAGGAGGATGAAGAGGAAAATGAGGGGGAAGGAGAAAGGGGATGAGAAGAGAAAGCGAAGTAAGACGAAGATAAGGTAGAAGGTAATGAGATAGGAAAGAGGAGGAGGAAGTGGAAGAAAAGATGGAGGGAGAGGAGAAGAGAAAGATGAGGTGGAGAAGGGAAAGATGAAGAAGAGGAGGAAGATAAGAGAGAGAGGGGGAGGAGAAGAGAAAGAGGAGGAGGTAGAGAAAGGAAAAACTAAGAGGAAGAAGATAAGGATGAAGGGGAGTGAATGCAGAGGAAGAGGAATATAAAAAGGAAAGGGAGAAGGGAAAAAGTAGGAGAAAGAGGAAAATAAGGGGGAAGGAGGAAGGGGAGAAGAGAAACAGGAAAAAGCAGAGAAGGGAAAATGTAGGTGGAGGAGGAGGAAGAAGAGGATGTAGTTATATGCTGTGTGTAA
>NW_028234445.1:2216977-2220300 GCF_977035675.1 Penaeus japonicus | reverse complement strand
TGTATTTAAACAGGTCACTAAATCAATCAGGATGACAAGATGGTCCCACGAACTCTCCTTCTACCAGTATGAACTTCGGTACAAACCAGGTGCTTCCCATCATGTACCTGACCTCCTTAGCAGAGCAGTAGCGGCAACATCTCTTGTCATGGACGCCCAGAAGATTGCCGAAGAGCAACGGAAGGACCCCCTATGGACTGAGATCATCCAGTACCTCCAGGAACAAAGACTGCCCCGACGAAGAACACCCTTTCCTTTAGAAGAATTTGAGGTAAGCGATGGCCTGTTATACCATTTACGTCACCTTCCAGACCGTGTGATCCAGCAGCTAGTGATCCCTCGCACCATGAGGGATGAGGCAATAAGATCGGTGCATAGTGAACCAACTGCAGCCCACCCTGGAGTCTATAGGACTTACACGCGTCTGAGAGACCAGTATTACTTTCCTTAGATGTTGATGGGCGTCAAGAAGTTTGTGGCGGCATGCCCCCAATGTCAACGGTGAAAAGGAGTTGCGGTGCGAAGGGCTAAATTAAGTTCAGCCTCAGAGGTGACACAGGTTATGGAGAGGGTGTCGGCAGATCTTCTAGATTTACAAGGATCTCTGAATGGTTACCGCTACGTTCTGGTCATCGTAGAACATCTTACCAGGTATTTACAGTTGATACCTTTAAAGAACAAGGATGCAGAAACAGTGGCTAATGCATTTGTGGAGAAATATGTGACGCTTTTTGGACCTCCTAATACTCTAGTAACGGATTCTGGGGGAGAGTTTAAAAACCGTCTGTTTTCCCAGGTATGTGAAATGTTGAAAATAAAGTTGGGATATACCACGGCTTTCCACCCACAGGCTAATGGTATGGTAGAAAGGAGTAACAGGGTTATAAAGGATGCCCTGGCTACCCTGGTAGGAGAACACCCGGACGAATGGGATGAGCTCCTTCCGTACGTACGTCTCGCCCTGAACACGGCGGTACACCGGAGTACCGGACAGCCGCCGTTGTACCTCATGATAGGGAAGGATGGTTATTTCCCTGTAGGGCTGACGAACCGGCAGGAGATCGATGAGGGATTAGCTCAACGGTTCCGCGAAAGGCTCAAGGAAGCTCGAGCGGTTGCAGTGGAAACGGCCCGTCGCGCACAGTCGATATGGGCCGAGGACTACAACCGGAGAGTGCGGCAAAAGTTCACACCAGCAGAGGGTGATCTTGTCCTCGTCAGAGAGTACGCCCGCCGGACAGGAGTGGCAGGCCGAGCTCTTGGTTCCCGGTGGAGTGGCCCTCTGCGGGTGAAGAAGCAGGTAGGCCCTGTCAACTTCATCTGCCAGTCGACGCAGCCGCCTTACCGAGAGAAGAGTTACCACTGCAACCAGATGAAGCAGTATGTGGTCCAAGAGGAGCTAGAGTTCTTCCCCGAGGCTGAGGAAGGAGATGGAACCGAGGATCCGAGTGTCCCCGGTGTGAACAACCGGGAGTGAACCAGGGTCGACTGCCTGATGTAGGTATTGACCTCTTTTGGTGGAGCTGATTGTGGTTAAGGGCTAAGTGTTTCGCCGTGTAGTCCTAGAGTGGGTTATCCCTGATTTGATTTTGGCTCTTTTTACCTTGGTTTTAATTTTAAGGTTAATTTTAAGTTTTTGATGTTTTAGGTTTGGGTGTTTTGATGTTGTTCAGTCAGTTTTTAGTTTTATCTGTTTTTGTATTTTGATAATTTATTTTTTTGATATTGGCTGATTTTTATGAAAGGTCGTGGTTCTCTCCCCTTTCCATATTTTTATAAATTCGTCTTTTGCCTGGATGGTGATTTTTATCTATGCTCTGCAGTAACACCCCTTTTTATTTTGCAGTTAATGTGTTTAGTCCACAGGCCTTGACAATGCGGCCTGTGAACTTCGAGGGGGAGGAGTTGTAGTGATGTGCTTCGCCCCAGCCATCCCTCCAGGGAAGAATAAGCGAGTTCCCCCTTTGATCGCCACGAGGGGAGGAAGCGCCAAGAGATGGCGCTGCCCTGGAGGGCCTACTACTCCCTCCCTCCCTGGAAGGAGGGCCTACCACATGCTCCCTCCCTGGAAAGAGGCCCATATTACCCCTGCGAGGCCGTGTTTCGGGAGCAGATAGCCTCTTGCAGATGAGCCACTAGCTCGGCAACGCGCTGCTCACAACTTGTGCCCTTTTGGCACTTGTTGTCTTTTCTTTAATTTTATTGGAACTTTTATTGATCTTTTTATCATTGTTTAAGGGTTGCGGCCATAGATAAATTCATGGCCAGGCCAAGGAAGAATATTGTTGATATGCAAGGAGGAGAGACCTTTTGTGTTTGAATATAAATATATTAAATAAACTTTGATGATCGGAACTATTTTATATTTTTCAAGTCCTTTTTGTGAAACACTGAAATAAGAATGTTTGCCTGACTCTAGCCACGCCTGCTCGGCAATGTCCTGTGTAGGAACTCTTTCTTTCCACATACAAACTGACATACACTCATACACATAAATAACATACATTTTACACGTCTTCTACTGTCTCGCATATACACGGGTGCTGATCCCTTATCAGCTGGTGGCAGCCTACCCCTACACAGGACGGGATTCACGTTACCATGAATTCAATCGGGAGTTTACTTTGGGGCAAGGGAATGTCTCGGGGAATCACTACACAACAACCTGGCTGTCAAGACCCTGATTGCCTTGATGCATGCCCACCTGGTGACGTCACAACACCCACGAAAGGAAATATCAGTGCAGAACAACCAGTGGAATCATTTCAAGCACTCAAAGAAGAAAACTTAATTTTGATTGGTGAAATAGAGACACTGAAGCGATAAAGAATCCCGCGATGACACACGGTGTCATGATACCAATTCCTCCATTAATAGTGGTCAGTGTGAGGGAGCCCGTGCTGATACTGAGGGAAGACAGTGTCAGGAACTACGTGACACGGACCCTGATAAGGCTTCCGGTCCCCCGAATGTCCTCAACACATCAATTGAAGGGATTGAGCTACGAAGCAGAAAAAAGCTAAGAATTAATAGTTTAAATGGTTAAGTGTACTTTTAAATTAAGGTCTGTCCTATGTGAGGAGAAGTATGGTTATACAGCAATGTATATGTGTGCTTTCTGTAAAGTGAAATGCGTTACCATCAGAGGATATTACAGAATGAAGTATAGACTATCAAATAAAAAACTCTTCATTTATGGATCATGGAATATGCGTAGTATTAAGCCTAGGCTTAATGACCTAGAGTTTTATATTCGTAAAAACAATGTCGATGTAATCTGCGTACAAGAACCGTTTGCAGCTGCTACTAACATGAAAATAGCG
>NW_028234445.1:2194477-2199477 GCF_977035675.1 Penaeus japonicus | reverse complement strand
TCTCACTCAAATTCACCTTCTCACTCACATTCACCTTCTCATGTCATTCTCACTCACATTCACCTTCTCATTGTCATTCTCACTCACATTCACCTTCTCATTGTCATTCTCACTCACATTCACCTTCTCATTGTCATTCTCACTCACATTCACCTTCTCATTGTCATCTCACTCACATTCACCTTCTCATTGTCATTCTCACTCACATTCACCTTCTCATTGTCATTCTCACTCACATTCACCTTCTCATTGTCATTCTCACTCACATTCACCTTCTCATTGTCATTCTCACTCACATTCACCTTCTCATTTTCATTCTCACTCATTCACCTTCTCATTGTCATTCTCACTCACATTCACCTTCTCACTGTCATTCTCACTCACATTCACCTTTTCATGGTAATTCTCACTCACATTCACCTTCTCATTGTCATTCTAACTCATTCACCTTCTCATTGTCATTCTCACTCACATTCACCTTCTCATTGTCATTCTCATTCACATTCACCTTCTCACTGTCATTCTCACTCACATTCACCTTCTCATTGTCATTCTAACACATTCACCTTCTCATTGTCATTCTCACTCACATTCACCTTCTCATTGTCATTCTCATTAACATTCACCTTCTCATTATCATTCTCACTCACATTCACCTTCTCATTGTCATTCTTACTCGCACTCACCTTCTCATGTCATTCTCAATCACATTCACCTTCTCATTGTCATTCTCACTCACATTCACCTTCGTATTGTCATTCTCACTCACATTCACCATCTCATTGTCATTCTCCCTCACATTCCCCTTTTCATTTTCACTCACATTCCCCTTCTCACTTTCATTCTCTCTCACATTCACCTTATTATTATCATTCTCACTCACATTCATCTTCTCATTGTCATTCTAACTCACATTCACCTTCTCACTGTCATTCTCACTCACATTCACCTTCGCATATTCATTCTCACTCACATTCACCTTATCATTGTCATTCTCACTCACATTCACCTTCTCATTGTCATTCTCACTCACATTCACCTTCTCATTGTCATCCTCACTCACATTCACCTTCTCATTGTCATTCTAACTCATTCACCTTCTCATTGTCGTTGTCACTCACATTCACCTTCTCACTTTCATTCTCAACACCTTCACATTGTCTAACACACGGTCTAACACAGACGTCTAACACAAGCATCTTCCTCCCTCAGGTTGGACTCCCTTACACCTTGCTTCCTGAACGGCCATCACGCTGTTGCAGAGACGCTCCTCGAGAAGGGCGGAGAAGTGAACGCCAAGGATGAGAATGGTAAGGCGATTGGAAAGCGAGTGACTTCTTAAAGGCGCCAGAAGAATTTTGCTTTTGTTTCTTTTCTCTTCTTTGTCTGTATGGAATTTATAACAATTATTGTTATAATTTAATAAGGGAATCTTTTTCATCTTTTATCATTATTTTTATTGATATTTATTTCTTTATTCTATGAATTTTTCAATAAAATATTTTCATAGATTATTCTATAAAATAGAAATAAATAGATTTTTCTATATTTCTTTATACTATCTATGTTATAATGATTAGTTATAACAATTATGATAATATAAGTATGATAATCTTAATTATTATTGACATTATCAATATTATTATTTCCTGATTATCTAAAGAAATATGATCATCCTCATCATCAATCATAATCAATCATCAATGGTCCTATTCATATTATCATTATTATTTCATTACTATAACTATCATGTTACTTCCCATTTCTACTAAATTATCAATTGTTATCATCCTTCTTCTATCATTATTGTTATTTTGATGGTGATCCTGTTCTTGTTCTCCTACATGCTTTTGTTGGTGGTGTTGTTGCGAGGTCTTTGTCAGTGATGACAAAGACAATGATGATAATGGAGAAAGTAATGCAACAAAAGCAACAACAATAATGATAATAATGAAAAGTTTCATAATGTTGATGGTGGTAATGATAACAATATTAATGATAAAGTAATCATCACTGATAATGTTGATGATAACACTTTCATGATGATAATAGAACTAATGATAATGGTAATGACATATTTATGATAACAATGATAATAAATAATGGTGATGATGAATAATGATAGTAATAAATTTAGAAATGAAAAAGTTTAGTTAAGTCCCCCCGAACGGCGGATCCGTTTTCTTTGACATACGTAATGTCTCCATGTTCCACCAATATTTGATGTTTTTTATTTTCGCTTATTTACTAGAAGAAAGACATGTTTTGTTTATGTTACACCATTTATCAGGTGTATGTTTTTCCATTATGAAGACTATATATTTTAACTGCATTGAAACAGAAGTATAAATCATTTTATATCAATATGATTTTCTGAATGAATTAGCAGAGAAAACGGTCAACACCACCACGTGTTTCAATGGCTAAAGAAAATCTTTATTTACTGCACGAAGATTTATATTTATCATTATGGATACGTCTGTAGATTTATTATTGATCTTTACTGCACGAATATTTATCTTTAATATAATATTTCTCTTTACTGGCACGACCTGTGGCAAGAAAACCCCACAAATATTACGGACAGGAAATATTTTATGATACAGATGAATAACACTCTCATGATAATGATGGAACAAATGATAATGATATAATGATAATAATGATGGTGATTGGAAGGTGAATATTGATAAGTAATAACAGTAATGATGGAAATAATATTTATTGATTCTGATGATAATTTCTTATTATAATGGAAATATTTTAAATATTGATTATAATTTTATTATGAATTGTAATTATCATTAAATGATAATGCTTATTTTTTAATGATAATGATTATTTTTATGTTCATTATCATTTTTTAGAAATCAATTTTATTGCTGTTATTATTTTTATCATCATTAATATTTTACATATCATTATTATCATTATCAATATTATATGAATTATCATTATTATTAGAATCATCATATTAGTATCTATTTCATTATATTTTTATCCTTCATCATATCTATTATTATTCATGTTATTGTCCTAATTATTTTATACATATTTATATCATTATGATTGATATTTTTTTAATCATTTTATTACCATTGCTATCATTATAGCTAATCATGATTACTGTTATTATTGCAATGGTTCTTCATAAAAATATGATAATACAAAACAATTATAAAATTACAATAATTATCATCGTAATAGAAAATATATATATTACTGATAACTAATATCAAACATTTTTTTCTTATAATATTATTTCTCATTATCATAACATTATATATTTTTACTTTTTCCTTCATGTTTTATTACCTTTTTCATATTCTTATTTTCATATAACATTCTAAGTATTTGCAATTTTATTAATATTCAAACTATCTCCAAATATTCCCAAGCCTTACCTATCCCCTAATCATCTCGATTAATTCATTCCTAAAACTAGTCTCATTCTCTCCATTCCTTCTCTTTTATCTCCTTCCTTTCTCAGCTCATTATCACAAACAGCGTCTGACCAGATTGGGATCACCTTACACTGTGTTCCGTGAGAACGGCCATCATGCTGTTGCAAGAGACGCTCATCTTCGAGAAGTGGCGGAGAATGTGAACGCCAACGGACTCTGGATTGGTAAGGCGACGTTGGAAAGCGAGTTGCACTGGATCCTCTTTTAAAGAGCACCCTAGAAGAAGTTTGCTATTTGTTTTCTTTTCTCTTCTTTGTTCTCTGTTGGAAAAGTTCTTATAACAATTATTATTCATCAGAATCTAATAAGGAATACATCTATCATCAGTTTTTCTTATTTCTGTTCATCCATTCATTATTCTTTTTCTATTTATCCATTTCCTTATGTTATTAGTATGTTTATTTGCGAGGTTATTTGTAAACTGTTATCCAATTCATTCAATCATCTGTTTCACTATGTATTGAGCAATGTTATGATTATTATTATCATAAAAAATATTCATTATCAATTATACTACTATATCTTTATCATTTAACTTACAACTATATTTTTACATATACAGTATTATTTCAAGAATTTTATTTTTGTAAATTGTCAATTTTCGATCATTCATCTTTGTTTTTCCTCTTTTACTTCTTTTTCTATTATTGATAATCAATTTTGTATTTTTACTTCAATATTTTCTTATATCATGCTTTTATACATATCATTGCTATGATTATTATTCTGAGTGCTAGTTTGAGAGTATTATATTATTTTAATTATTCATATTACTGCCTTATTTCTATTGAAATTTATTATCATAAGGTTATCCTTTCCTCTTGCGCATTATGATAATATTTGCTGATGATCCTGTATGTCTCTTGTTCTCCAACTACATGCTTTGTGTTGTAAGTTGTGAGGTCTTTATTCACACATCTAGTTACCCAGTGTCCGGTAAAATCATGATGAGTAATGACAATGAGGAGAACACAATGGCTTGCCTTGTTCTTCCTTCTTGCAAAACACCCGAAGTCTGCTCACAGTTTGCTCCGCAACAAACATACGGTTATTGCCTGGTGCTAGTTTAAGAGGAAATTAGCACTACTTAGCATTAACGTTTAACAAAATACCTCTTTCCATCGCAACTTAAGTTAGTCGAATTGCTAAGTACAAAGATAAACATATCCCTAATGAAAATTATCAATAATTATAAGTTCTTATTTCGAAAAAAAAATATTAATAGTTTGTTTTATTATATATAATGATAATGATTTATACTAGATTAAAATCAAACCGTTAATAATAGACGATAATGCAAACATAAGATTAAGAAATAACATAGTGATGTCTATGATTATATAAAAAACATTAAACGATACACGATAGACAATCATTATTATATCTTGATATACTATTTTTTTAAATAATCTTATATGTTATCCTAATATTCATTATAAATAATTTGTTAATGATGATACTAATTCAAATACGAAGATAGGAAGGTATAATGAGCTTCTTCTTTTATCATTATGGTTATCTTATCATTGGATCAGA
>NW_028234445.1:2193326-2194377 GCF_977035675.1 Penaeus japonicus | reverse complement strand
GGGAGCGTCCATGAACTCTAAAGACTCTCCGCAGAAATTGTGTTTGTCTTTTGGAAGAAAGACAATGGAGAAGGAAATAAGTGTAGTTTTCGTTCAACTTAATCTGTTTTGTTTTTCCCTCCAAGAAGATAAAACATAAGCAAATGTATATTTTCATATTTCTGTCAATCCCTTTCATATCCCGATAGATCAGGGGTACCCAAACTGGTGGTACACTTTTATGGGGGGGGTACCCCCAGTGGGGTAACATGTCACGTTTCAGGGTACATTTGGTCTGAAAGGAAACTATTACTTGCACAATACATGGTGTTTGTAATCTGCACTCAGATTGCCTTTCTCCTCATTTAATTTTAGGGTTAGGGTACAGGGAACCGTGTACATTTGGTCTGAAAGAAACAATTACTAGGCACAATACTGGTGTTTGTAAACTGCCATTCAGATTGCACTTTTCTCAGTAATTTTTAGTGTTGGGTACATGGGAACCAATAAAAGCCCTAAGGGTACTGAGGAACAAAACGTTTGGAACCCCTGCTATAGAAATACATGATCATATATGAGTCATATCTATAAGTATTAGTATAACCTTTTCTGTGAATGATACTAGCAATGCATGCCATCTCCTTACCTTATGTTACTCTTCTAAAGCAGAAGAAAGACCTCTGGTTCCTTTACCCAAGAATAAGCTGTTATGTTTACTACATGTTTTTTATTACTAATATTTCATTCCCAAAAGGGACAAAGAGATTTGCTCATTTGAGCTTCGTGTTAATGTTCAAGTATGTTCCTCTACAAGTGAGAGTCCTAAGGCCATGTACCTGAGAAACCCCCCTTTGCACTGAGTACTCGCATATACTTATTAGATGATATTGAATCATTTGCACTTAATACTCAATAGATAATACCTATACCTATTTTGCCTCACAGCCTCTTTGGGGAGACCGGGAACGTGTAGACTGCCCATGAACATGTGTTTGATTTTTTCTGAACCTATTTTGTCCTGTGGTGTAATAGGTTCCGTAACGGAATCAGTTCTGAATGAAAGGAAAGAAAA
>NW_028234445.1:2180826-2185826 GCF_977035675.1 Penaeus japonicus | reverse complement strand
GTAGGCTATTGCATTTTTTAAATACCAGGAATTTACTAGTTGACGAGCAGTGCGGCTTCCGAAAGGGACGTCAAACTCTCAATCAGCTAGTAAAACTGGAAAGTCATATTCATGAGGCATTTGCCAAAAAGCATTTTTTTGATTTCAGTATTTTTAGACATAGAAAAAGCCTACGACATGACATGGCCTACTCAGAAAACTTTATGCTTTCGGATTACGTGGAAACTTGCCTTGTTTTATCCAAAATTTCATATCTGACAGAACGTTTTCTGTCAAATTATTTTCCGACAATGTCACATTCTCGGACATTTTTGTCCAGGCAAACGGGGTCCCACAAGGAAGTGTCTTGTCTCCAACATTATTTCTGTGTATGATAAATGACATTTTACCATCTCCTCCTCGGAATCTTAAATACTCACTGTACGCCGATGATTGTGCATTATGGCACTCCAGCAATAATGCAGAGTTCTCGGCAAATCAGATCCAATTGGCACTGGATATGATTCATAACTAGGGCCTCCAGTGGGGTTTTAAGTTTTCCATAAGAAAGAGTATTGGCGTGGTCTTTACACATAGGAGAAAGCCCAACATCAGGCTAACTCTAGACAACCACCCAATACCTATTCAAAATTCAGCTAGATTTCTTGGTCTACTCTTTGATAGTAGATTGTATTGGAAAGACCACATTGGTCAGTTAAAGAATAAATGTCAAAAAGCACTCAATTTATTAAAGTGCATTTCTGGACACAAATGGGGAGCTGATAGAAAGTCTTTACTGATGTTATATAAATCCATGACTAGATCTAAAGTAGATTATGGGTCAACCGTGTATGGATCGGCAACGAGCTCAACTCTGAAAGGATTGAATGTTGTGCAGAATGCGTGTTTACGCGTCTGTCTTGGAGCCCTTATGTGCACTCGCACCGAGCGCCTAGAGGTAGAGTCGGGAGTACCTCCC
Source organism: Penaeus japonicus (assembly GCF_977035675.1). Lineage (NCBI taxonomy): Eukaryota > Metazoa > Arthropoda > Malacostraca > Decapoda > Penaeidae > Penaeus > Penaeus japonicus. The sequence goes on along the minus strand of NW_028234445.1, from coordinate 2,184,868 downwards.
CTCCGTCTTAGACGCGGCCAGCTTGCGCTGACTTATGCCGCCAAGGTAGCCAGGCAGCCCCAGCATCCCAACAGGGATGTTTTGCGCCGGCAGTTAGGGCCCCAGCACCGCGGCGGAAAGCCGCTGTGCAATAGACTCCATGACCTCACAGATAAAGTCGGTATAGATCTCTCTACCATCGATACCCTGGTTCAGTCAAATATAGCACTGTGGGAGACACCCAATTTTTCTACCGTTGTAGACTGGCTACCATCAGCCAAAGCCACGGTGTCGGAGGTGGAGGTACGCCAGAGGTTCAGAGAGATCCTAATTAAACATCTTTCCTTTTTTCATTTATATACCGACGGGTCCAAGACAGACGAGTGTGTGGGAACGGGTGTATGGTCGACTGAATGCCAGTTGAGATTTCGATTGCCGATTCATACATCGATCTTTCTTGCCGAATTATTTGCAATTGATAAAGCTTTAGATTTTGCCTTATCGACGACCCACGATAGAATAGTCATATTTTCAGACTCGTTAAGTTCAATTAAAGCCATTAAATCACTAGAAACCACCAATAATGAAATACAGGGTAATATCATTCGTAAAATGCATAGTGCCAATAAATCAATCAAGCTGATATGGGTACCTGGACACTCGGGTATCCATGGAAATGAACAGGCTGACAAACTAGCCGGGTCGACTGGTGATCTGGAGCCTGGTATTGTCCGCACAGATCTCAGGTGTTTTGTCTCTTTTATAAAAGCAAAAATCCATCTCCTGTGGCAGAGTGAGTGGACCGACCTCACCATAACCAACAAAACCAAAGAAGATATCGAACTGTGGGGCACAATCCACAGAAGAAACAGAAGGGAGGAGGTGGTGTTAGCCCGTCTCAGGGTAAATGCCACCAGAATAAACCACCTCACTCCATATGTAGAAAAAAATTTCCCTCCGCAGTGCCAACAGTGCAATACCATATTTTCCATCAAGCACATGTTAATAACTTGCAACAAATATAACAATAATAGACAAACAATTAAAAATTACTTCAGAATTAAGAACATTGAATTTAATATAATAAACTTATTATCAGACAATGAAAAAATAATAAGTAAAGTAATCACTTTTCTAAAGGAGACAAAACTCTATGACCTTATATAGATTGATAAAATAAAATGGAATCATTGGCTTAATAACCTTGGCTAGTGCCGCTGGTTGATAGCCAATAAATCCAACAAGCAAGCAAGCAAGTTTCGGGAGCAGATAGCCTCTTGCAGATGAGCCACTAGCTCGGCAACGCGCTGCTCACAACTTGTGCCCTTTTGGCACTTGTTGTCTTTTCTTTAATTTTATTGGAACTTTTATTGATCTTTTTATCATTGTTTAAGGGTTGCGGCCATAGATAAATTCATGGCCAGGCCAAGGAAGAATATTGTTGATATGCAAGGAGGAGAGACCTTTTGTGTTTGAATATAAATATATTAAATAAACTTTGATGATCGGAACTATTTTATATTTTTCAAGTCCTTTTTGTGAAACACTGAAATAAGAATGTTTGCCTGACTCTAGCCACGCCTGCTCGGCAATGTCCTGTGTAGGAACTCTTTCTTTCCACATACAAACTGACATACACTCATACACATAAATAACATACATTTTACACGTCCTCTACTGTCTCGCATATACACGGGTGCTGATCTCTTATCAGCTGGTGGCAGCCTACCCCTACACAGGACGGGATTCACGTTATCATGAATTCAATCGGGAGTTTACTTTGGGGCAAGGGAATGTCTCGGGGAATCACTACACAACAACCTGGCTGTCAAGACCCTGATTGCCTTGATGCATGCCCACCTGGTGACGTCACAACACCCACGAAAGGAAATATCAGTGCAGAACAACCAGTGGAATCATTTCAAGCACTCAAAGAAGAAAACTTAATTTTGATTGGTGAAATAGAGACACTGAAGCGAGATATAGAAAAAATGAAAAAGGACTGCCACTGTCGAGAGGCCAGTACTGCCATCAGTGATAAAGAATCCCGCGATGACACACGGTGTCATGATACCAATTCCTCCATTAATAGTGGTCAGTGTGAGGGAGCCCGTGCTGATACTGAGGGAAGACAGTGTCAGGAACTACGTGACACGGACCCTGATAAGGCTTCCGGTCCCCCGAATGTCCTCAACACATCAATTGAAGGGATTGAGCTACGAAGCAGAAAAAAGCTAAGAATTAATAGTTTAAATGGTTAAGTGTACTTTTAAATTAAGGTCTGTCCTATGTGAGGAGAAGTATGGTTATACAGCAATGTATATGTGTGCTTTCTGTAAAGTGAAATGCGTTACCATCAGAGGATATTACAGAATGAAGTATAGACTATCAAATAAAAAACTCTTCATTTATGGATCATGGAATATGCGTAGTATTAAGCTTAGGCTTAATGACCTAGAGTTTTATATTCGTAAAAACAATGTCGATGTAATCTGCGTACAAGAACCGTTTGCAGCTGCTACTAACATGAAAATAGCGCCTAAACTCAAAGGGTATTGCTCATATGTAAATACAGCCATGACGGGTTTGTTGACTTATGTAAAGCTAACACTGCCACATGAACTAGTAAAACAGTCCGGGAACACCGACGTGCAGTTCCATCATTTAAGAATTAAGACATTATATAATGTGTATGCCAGGAGCTCAAAGTTTCTGACTAGTTCTCTACCCAATTTCCATAATCAAGGAACATTATGTATGGGAGATTTCAATGCTAGACACACACAATTTGGTGATCACCAGAGTAACAGCAATAGGGAGGAATTTAAACATTTCGTCAATAGAAGATCGATGACTGTATATGACACAGATAAACAGACTCATTTGGCAGGTGGCAGGTTAGATTATGTAATTGGCAAAGATCTTGTACATGGTAATGTTTGTACTTCACTGGTTCGAGAGTTACAAGCACAAGCACAAGCACACACACTCAAACTCACACTTGTGAACACACACTGACATTTACATACACATAGTCATCAACCACACACACTCACAGGCACATGCACACACACATCCGCGTACACTCACACACACGCATATACACGCACAACCACACTTGTGAACACACACACATTTACACACTCACACACGGACATTTAAATACACACTCACACACAAAGCACTCTTCATACACACAATCACACACACAGACACACATATATACAAACGGAAAAAAACACATACGCACACAGACACACACACTCACAGACACGCACACACACAAACATTCACACACATACACAGTCACACACAGCCACACTCACCCATACACACACTCACACACACACGTTCATACACGCAGAATCATACATACAGGCACACACACTTATCTACATATACACAGTCACACGCAATGCATATATGTGCACAAGCACACACACTCACACTTGTAAACACACACATTTACATACACATACTCACACTTACACACAAACTCAAACACACATACATGCATTCAAACACTCACACTCACACACACAAACACTCACACTCACACTCAAACACACAATCACATACACACAGACACACAAATCCACACATGGAATCTCACACACTCACATCCTCACATACACACACGTACACACACATTCTCACACAGGCGAACACATACGTACCCATATTCACACGCATACAAACACACACATACAATCACACTGAAACACACTCACGCACATACACACATATGCACAAGCACACAGACACACTCACACGCGAACACACAAATACAAAAACAATCACACATGCACACACAGACTCACACACAATTGCACACACACTCGCAATCACACATACATGCACACACATAATTATATGAGCTCTCACGCATACACTCAATCACAATCACACACATATATAGACACTCACGTACACACACACACGACAAGCACACACACGCATACTCACACATGCATATACATGCTCTCCCTAAAGCCTGTATTTGGTTATGTGTCTGTTAATTATTGTTTGTGTTCGTTAATTATTGTTTGTGTTTGTTTGTTAA
>NW_028234445.1:2163326-2165826 GCF_977035675.1 Penaeus japonicus | reverse complement strand
TTATTGATATTTATTTCTTTATTCTATGAATTTTTCAATAAAATATTTTCATAGATTATTTTATAAAATAGAAATTAATAGATTTTTCTATATTTCTTTATACTATAAATTTTATAATGATTAGTTATAATAATTATGATAATAATAAGTATGATCATCTTAATTATTATTGATATTATCATTATTATTTTCATGATTATCTAAAAGAAATATGATCATCCTCATCATCAATGGTGCTATTCATATTATCATTATTATTTCAATAGGATTACTATTATTATTACTCCTATTTCTATTAAATTATCAATTGTTATCATCCTTCTTCTTATTATTGTTATTTTGATGGTGATCCTGTTCTTGTTCTCCTACATGCTTTTGTTGGTGGTGTTGTTGCGAGGTCTTTGTCAGTGATGACAAAGACAATGATGATAATGGAGAAAGTAATGGCAACAAAAGCAACAACAATAATGATGATTATCATAGTAATATATATATATTTTTTTTTGATAAATGATTATCAAACGTTCTTTTTCATTAAAATATTCCTTCTTATAATCATACGCATTTTTTTTCCTTTTCATTTCTATGCCTTTTCCTAATTGTTATTTTCAGTTACTTTCTTATTATTTGCAATTTTATTAATATTCAAAATATTCATACTATTCCTTGCCCTTATCCTTATCACCTTATTCATTCCTAAAAACTAGTCTCATTTTCACTCGCATTCACCTTCTTACTGTCATTCTCACTCACTCACATTCACATTGTCATTCTCACTCATTCACCTTCTCATGTTTATTCTCACTCTCATTCACCTTCGCATTGTCATCCTCACTTCCCTTCTCACACTCATTACTCACAAACAGACGTCTAACACAAGCATCTTCCTCCCTCAGGTGGGACTCCCTTACACCTTGCTTCCTTGAACGGCCATGGTGCTGTTGCAGAGACGCTCCTCGAGAAGGGCGGAGAAGTGAACGCCAAGACTTTGATTGGTAAGGCGATTGGAAAGCGAGTGACTTCTTAAAGGCGCCAGAAGAATTGTTTTTTTTTCTAATCTTTGTTATTATGGAATTTTATAACAAATTATTGTTATAATTTGATTAGGGAATCTTTATCATCTTTTATCATTAATTTTATTGATATTTATTTCTTTATTCTATGAATTTTTCAATAAAATATTTTCATAGATTATTCTATAAAATAGAAATAAATAAATTTTTCTGCTTCTTTATAATATAAATGTTATAATAATTAGTTATAACAATTCTGATAATAATAAGTATGATGATTTCAATTATTATTGATAATATCATTATTATTTCATGATTATCTAAAAGAAATATGATCATCCTCATCATTGATCATAATCATCATCAATGGTGCTATTCATATTATCATTATTATTTCAATAGGATTACTATTATTATTACTCCTATTTCTATTAAATTATCAATTGTTATCATCCTTCTTCTTCTCATTATTGTTATTTTGATGGTGATCCTGTTCTTGTTCTCCTACATGCTTTGTTGGTGGTGTTGTTGCGAGGTCTTTGTCAGTGATGACAAAGACAATGATGATAATGGAGAAAGTAATGGCAACAAAAGTAACAACAATAATGATGATAATAATTGTCATTCTCACTCACATTCACCTTCGCATTGTCATCCTCACTTCCCTTCTACAGTGAGAAGGTGAATGTGAGTGAAAATGACAATGAAAAGGTGAATGTGAGTGAGAATAACAATGAGAAGGTGGATGTGAGTAAGAATGAAAATGAGAAGGTGAATAAGCGTGAGAATGACAATGAGAAGGAGAATGTGAGTGAGAATGACACTTTCCTTTACTCACAAACACACGTCTAACAGAAGCATCTTCCTCCCTCAGGTGAGACACCCTTACACTGGGCTTCCGAGAACGGCCATTATACTGTTGCGGAGACGCTCCTTGAGAAGGGCGGAGAAGTGAACGCCAAGACTAAGGATGGTAACGATTGGGAAGCGAGTGACTTCATAAAGGCACCAGAAGAATTTTGCTTTTGTTTCTTTTCTCTTTTTTGTCTTCATGGAAATTTATAACAATTATTATTCAGATCTAATAAGGATACCTCTATCATCAGCTTTTCTTATTTCTTCATCATTCATTATTCTTTTCTATTTATCCATTCCTTATGTTTTAGTTGTTTATTTGAGTTATTTGTAAATGTTACTTATTCATTATCATTTATCATATGAATTTCAATGTTATGCTTAATACTATCATAAAAATATTCATTTTTATTATCATTTATTACAATTACATTTATATTATTATTTCAAGAATTTTCTTTTGTAATAGTCACTTTTCATCATTCATCTTTTTTCTTCCTCTTTTACTCTTTTCATTATTGATATAATTTTCATTTTTATTTCAATTTTTTTCTATATGATTTTATACATATCATTCCTATTATTATTATTATTATTATTATTATTATTGTTATAGTTAAAAATATTATTAT
>NW_028234445.1:2148326-2150826 GCF_977035675.1 Penaeus japonicus | reverse complement strand
CCCTTCCTCTCTCCTTCTCTCCTCCTCTCTCTCCACTTATTTTCCTCCTCCTCCTCTTTCCCTTCTCATTACCTTCTCCTTTATCTCCTCTTCCTTAGTTTTTCCCTTCTCCTCCCCTTCTCTCCTTCCCCTCCTCCCCTAATTATCTTCCTGTTCACCCTCTTTTTTTTTCATTCCTCCTTCCCCCCCCCCTCCCCCTTCTCTTCCCCTTCCTCCTCCTTCTTTCCCTTCTCCTTCCCTTCTTCCTTCTTATTTCCCTCCCCCTTATTTTCCTCTTTCCTTTCTCTTTCCCCCCCCCCCCCCCCTCCCCCTCCCTCTTTCCCTTCTCCTTCCCCTCCCCCTTATCTTCCTCTTCCCTGTCTCCTTCCCTTCCGTGTACCTGTCGTCCTGTGTTCGTTTCCGCCTCGAATTTCTCCGCAGATTTGTACTAGCGGCACTGCATTCTGCTAACGGGCAAGGCCCGTAGGCATAGAAAGTGATTTATGGACTGTCATACGTAAAGACAGGAACAGAGACGAGTGTCTAGGGCAGATCAAGGCAGATCAGTTGTCAGACAGACAGCACACACAGACAAATCTGAGCAACAGGCCAGTGTCGCGAACACAGGTGCCACAATAAATAAAAAAAAAAAGACCCTAGGGCACAGATCAAGGCACGCAGATCTCTGCGTCAGTAAGACAGACAGTCACCAGACAAGAGAACAGGCCAGAGCCGAACAGTCCACAATAAAGCACCCTAGCGGCAGAGTGCAAGGCAGATCAGGTCAGACAGACAGACAGACACACAGACAAGAGCAAGCAGCGCGGAGCGAACAGTCCTCACAATGTAAGACCCCCTAGGGCAGGATCAAGGCGACGATCAGGTCGCCGTAACATCAATTACCAGCGCAGAGCGAACAGTCCACAATAAATGGGACCATGGCCTCCTGTGAACGTTCTGTCTGTGTTATCCACCGAACTCACATACCAGGGCATCGACGTGCTTTAACAACTGCTACAGCGGTTACAACACTGCTCCCCAGTCGTTGTGGGGTTCTACAACACGCGCTCTCCAGTGGTGGTGTTACAAACGCACTGCTTCAACAGTGTTGGGTTTACAACACTCCGCGCTCCCCAGTGGTGGTTAACAACATCCGTGCTCCCAGTGCGCTTGGGTTTACAACACCTGCTCCCAGTGGTGGCGATTCAAACACTGCTCCCAGTGGTGGGTTACAACACTGCTCCCCAGTCGTGGGTTACCAACACTGTCCAGTGTGTGCGTGTTACTGTACACTGCACTCCCCAGTGGTGGGTACTACAACATGCTCCCAGTGTGTGCGGTTACAACTGGCACGCACATGCGGGTCGACACCAGCCACAGTCAGAGGGACATATGCTGTACTTGCATGCAGCTTCCCCTGATGAGACCGCGTGTGAGAGGAGAGAGAGACGAGTAGCTGGCAGTGTATGAGGTGGATGGGAGGGCGGGGACGGTGGGAAAGCGAGCGAATTGCGAGAGAGAGGAGAGAGGGAACCGAGAGAGAGAGAGAGAAGAGAGGATGAATGACGGTGGATGGCGAAGGGCGGGGGAGGAGGAAAACGCGATAGCGAGCCTGCGGGAGAGAGAGAGAGGAGAGAAGAGAGAGAGATATCAACTCGATTCATTTTATTATTGTTGGTTTCCTCGCACGTGCTAACCAGTGTCAAAAGACATAAATAACAGATTTTATACGTATTAAAAAATAACATAAATAATATAAAAACATAGAATCGCGAGATGAGGCTAGACGGAAATATGGAAGATAGATGAAGAGGCATTAGATAAAGGACATGGACATATAATGAAATAGTGTTATAATAAAGCTAGATGTAATGAAATGTAACAGAGATAAAGCGTCAGATAAATACATGTTGCATGTGTGTATATATGCGTATATAATCTTAGTATATATATAGATATATATTATATACTTTTTTATCATTACTATATATACTATATATCTTTATTATTTATATATTTATATTATAACTCTATATATATATATATATATACTACTGTATATATACTATATATGAATATATATATATTCAAGTATATATATTCTTATATATATATAATATATATGCATATATACTTTATACTCTTCATTTTACATATATATCATTGTAAGTATATCTATACGTATATATGTATATTATATACTTATACTATATACTACTATATGATGATATATATATATATATTACTTATACCTTATATCAATAATATATACTTATATCATATATGTATATATATCTGTCTATATATATATTTCTATTATAGTATATATATATTATATATACTTTTTTTTTTTATTATTATTATTTTTTTCTCGCTCGTTATGTTAGGGGAAGATGTAACAACATATTCATTCAAACTTCATACCAGGCTTCAATCTTACCATCAAATATTACTCACAATCGCACACAATGAGTAAGTTAAAATATTCAGAAAATTAGTGAAAAACAGATAGCTGAAGCAT
>NW_028234445.1:2137854-2148226 GCF_977035675.1 Penaeus japonicus | reverse complement strand
CTCAAGTAATGTGATTGAAGATTCCAATTACGAATTGCCAGCAGCTCCATTCGTGGCTGAGGATTTTGGGCCCAAGGGGTCATCAGGTGAGGATCAGGCGGCGCACAGCGAAGGCAATGAAGAGCTTCTACATAGAAAAAGCGATGAGGAAAGGAAAGGTATTGTTTGTGAAGTTTGTAAGAGCAAACTCACGATTCACATGAGAGTACATACAAAGGAGAAGCCGTATAGCTGTGAGGTTGTGAAAAGGCTTTCTCCCATAAACATACTCTAGTAACTCACATTAGAATACATACAAAGGAAAAGCCATATAGCTGTGAAGTTTGTGAAAAGGCTTTTTTCTATTGAAACGAAATCTGGTAACGCACATGAGAATACATACAAAGGAGAAGCCGTATAGCTGTGAAGTTTGTGAAAAGGCTTTCTCCCATAAACATAGTCTAGTAAATCACATTAGAATACATACAAAGGAGAAGCCATATAGCTGTGAAGTTTGCGAAAAGGCCTTTTCACTGAAACGAAATCTAGTAACGCACATGAGAATACATACAAAGGAGAAGCCGTATAGCAGTGAAGTTTGTGAAAAGGCTTTTTCATTGAAACGAATACATACAAAGGAGAAGCCATATAGCTGTGAAGTTTGCGAAAAGGCTTTTTCATTGAAACGAAATCTGGTAACGCACATAAGAATACATACAAAGGAGAAGCCGTATAGCTGTGAAGTTTGTGAAAAGGCTTTCTCCCATAAACATAGTCTAGTAAATCACATTAGAATACATACAAAGGAGAAGCCATATAGCTGTGAAGTTTGCGAAAAGGCTTTTTCATTGAAACGAAATCTAGTAACGCACATGAGAATACATACAAAGGAGAAGCCGTATAGCTGTGAAGTTTGTAAAAAGGCTTTCTCCCATAAACATAGTCTAGTAACTCACATTAGAATACATACAAAGGAGAAGCCATATAGCTGTGAAGTTTGCGAAAAGGCTTTTTCATTGAAACGAAATCTAGTAACGCACATGAGAATACATACAAAGGAGAAGCCGTATAGCTGTGAAGTTTGTGAAAAGGCTTTCTCCCATAAACATACTCTAGTAACTCACATTAGAATACATACAAAGGAGAAGCCATATAGCTGTGAAGTTTGCGAAAAGGCTTTTTCATTGAAACGAAATCTGGTAACGCACATGAGAATACATACAAAGGAGAAGCCGTATAGCTGTGAAGTTTGCAAAAAGACTTTTTCACGGAAACAAGATCTAGTTAGTCACATGAGAGTACATACAAAGGAGAAGCCATATAGCTGTGAAGTTTGCGATAAGGCTTTTTCATGGAAACAAAATCTAATTACTCATATGAGAGTGCATGCAAGACAAACCTTTTACAAGCCATGTAGATACCAATGGATTCACTCAGAATGGAAGTGACCTTTGGCTTAAGCAGCGCATTCATTGCCATTGCTAATAAATAGTTATCCAAATAGGTTTTGTTTTTCCCTTTGTGATAATGCTTAAAACTTCATATCAGAATGTTGCCTCTACTAGAGATTTGTGAAGAACCTCTTGACCAGAGAATGCATAAAGCTGTAGGGCAAATTGGTAGGAAGCTGGTGAGAGACATGAGGCAAGCAACCTTTTTTACATTGCACCTTTAAGAAAAAATATAAAATCTAAGCTTAACAATTCTTTAAATCCTCATATGCAACTTATTATAGAACACCATAATACATGAACTTGAACATGAATTGATGATTTGTATAATAGAAAAATTCTGATACCAGACACGAGACCTCTTCCCTTCACTTATAGCTAAACATACAATCACTAAATATGCCCTACCACATAACATGTGTTTGCTATTCAGTAATTAAATTCCTCAAGCATCTCGACTAATTTATTTATTTATGTTATTTATTTATCTATTTATTTATTTATTTATGTTATGTTATATTTATTTATTTATGTTATTTATTTATTTATGATATTTATTTGTTTATGTTATTTATTTATTTATGTTATTTATTTATTGATTATTTATGTTATATTTATTTATTTATGTTATTTATTTATTTATTATTTATGTTATTTATTTATTTATGTTATTTATTTATTTATTATTTATGTTATATTTATTGATTTATGTTATTTATTTATTATTTATTTATTTATTTATTATTTGTTATATTTTTTTATTTATTTTATTGTTGATGTCAGATCCATAGCACTGGTCCCTGAGGGGGGCCAAAGGCAGCCAGTCCGACAGGAAGTTCATCGTCGCCTCAAGGATGTCGGTTCGTAACTGAAAGTCTATCATGTTTTTCTAGTTTATTGTTAAGCACTGGATATATGTCAGTACGGCAGGTTGTCGTGGTTGTTTCGCGTGGCGGCGTCGCGGCGTGAGGTCAGGAGTCCACTGGTTATTTTTGGTGACCTCCCCATCTTTTAACCTCGAGCATCGTGTTTACCCACTCGACCTGCCGTTTGACCTGCGCTCTTATTGGCTGGCGGTGCTCTCCAATTGACCAATGTGGTGATGTGTCGGGGTGTGATCGCCGTCTGCTACAAGGAGATAGTAGACAATGAAAGCAACAAACAAAATGATATTTCTCTAAAAAAGCAGAAGTAGCTACCTCCTCAACGAACAGGATGAGAAGATTCATGAAGAAGAAGAACAAGAAATCCTGTTCAGAAATTCCTGGAGAAATTGTTTCCGAATTACTGAAGAAGAAGAAGAAAAGTTTGACAGTGATTTCGAGGAGACCATCATAGAGGAAATAGGAAGGCACATCCACCTCCTATATCCAGAAGCTGCTTCTGACTTCACTAGACTGGATCCCACAGATCCACTAATGACCAAGATCAACCCCACAGATGTCAAAAGAACTATTCAGAGTTTCAAGAATAGAACTGCTCCAGGCAAATGCAAGATCAACAAAACAATCCTGCAGAATCTTCCAAACAAGATGTTGCTGAGACTGGCAAACATATATAATGCCTCTCTCACTGCTGGCTACTTCCCTGACCACTTCAAGGAAGCAAGAGTCAGGATGATTCCAAAATCCGGGAAAAATCCAAGAAAAGTGGAGAATTACAGACCAATATCTCTGCTGGAAGTCCCAGGCAAAGTCTTTGAAAAGATATTGAACATAAGATTGCGAAATCACCTGGAGATTAACGATCTGCAAAATCCCAGGCAACATGGCTTCAGACCAGGCAGAGGAACATCAACAGCCATTGCAATCATATATGAAGAAATCGCCAATGCCATGAGCGAAAGGAACCAAGTCAATGTGGTTCTGAGAGATGTGGCCAAAGCCTTCGACAAAGTTTGGCACACAGGCCTGAAACTTAAGATCATCAGGCTGAACCTCCCAACGTCCTTGACCAAGCTATTGTGTGACTTTGTTGAAAGTCGAAGCGCAAGAATAGTCGTCGGCAACACAGTCGGCGAAGCAATACCCCTCATGAGTGGAGTTCCACAGGGAAGCTGCCTCTCACCGACACTGTTCACAATCTATACAGCAGACCTGCCTGAACCATCACATGGCAGCAACCACTATATGTATGCCGACGACATCACTCAGATAATCAAGTACGAAGGGAGATCGATCGAGATGATGGCACTGAGAACTGCCAGAGCCATAGAGACCATCAATCGATACGAAAGACAGTGGAAGATCTCAACCAACATGAGAAAATTCCAAGTCATTCCTGTGGCCAAGTTCAAGACAGCAGATCTGATAGTGGACGAGGAAGCAGTGGACTACTGTGACAAAGGAAAGATACTAGGGCTAACAATTAGCAGAAGAGGAATTGTCCCTCACATAAATGAAAGAGCAACCAAAGCTAAACATCAGCTGAACAAGATCAGAAGGTTCCAGACACTGAGTACTGAAACCAAGCTCTACATTTATAAAGCCCTAGTGCGGCCCATCATGGAATACCCGCCAGTGCCTACTCACACCATTTCCAGAAGGCAGATGATGAAGCTACAGACTATTCAGAACCAGGCAGGCAAATGGATTCTGAATATTCGCTTTCCTGAAGTAGTCACTGCACTCAGTGACTCAAAAGCCTCAGCAGAATCAATGGCATTGAAGAAGTTGAGGCCATATTCACGGCATCAGGTACAGGAGACCGATGATCAAGTAAGGAGGCAACCATGAAGAGGAGAACCTAAAAGAAGAAAGAAGAAGTAAATCTCAAGAGGACCTGCACGTTTAAGCTCAAGAATGAAGTTTTTTTAAACACCTTTTAATCCAGACTACAAGCTAACCCACAGGGCTCCACTTCAACGTCAAGCACGGCACATCATGCATAGCAGTGAGAGGTGACGTGCGAGGTCGGCGAAGTGCAGCGTGGGCAGAGCTGAAGAATTTTAAAACCAAAAAAAAAAAAAAAAAAAAAAAAAAAAAAATCCTTAAAAAATAGCCTGCTAGGTGTTCTGGTTTCTGGCTGCCTCCCGAGGGGTTGACCCAGGGCTTTGTTCAGCTACTAAGGGCGCACATGCAAGCTATTCTCTGACTTCTTTCTCTTGGTCTTACAACTTATCTTTTCTCCTTTCTCCACCTTTCTCAGCTTTCCTTCTATCACTTTATCTCCTCGCAAATTTCATTTCCACTATCCCTCCAGCTCCCTTCATCACTTCCTCTTCACTTTACACACTTCCATTATTCACTTCAACTTCCTTCTCCTCAAGACCAACTCCAATAAAAAGCTAATACTCTCTTCACTCTACTTAACTTTCTAACTCTCACTGTATCTCCTCCCAAGTTTCTTTTCACTATCTCTCCAGCTCTTTTCACCACTTCCTCTTCCGCTTTATCACGCTTAAAAAAAAAAAAAAAAAAAAAAAAAAATTAACATCTTTTTTGGTTTTTACTAACTCAATTTAACTAACTAATAATAAATAATAAAGAATCCTTATCCCTCATCCCAACCCAAGTTCCAGACCCCTTCCTCCCAACCCTCTTCAACTTACTCACCCCCACAGATAAGAAGAAGAATCAATCAATCAACAATCAACAAGACTTTTCCCCTTCCGACCCGGCAGGCCTCCCGGAAGGTTTTGAGTGGACATGACACTTCAATAACTTAAAAAGTCAGACAGGGAGTTTCGTCCTCCCACTACTTTAACTACGACTTTCCTTCATTTTCCTGACTGTTTTTCTTCACCTCAACTCTTCGTCTAACTTAACTGTCCCCTTCCACTTCGGTGGGAGTTCTAGTTTCCTTTTCCAGACCTATATGAGGTTGCACAACAAACGAACTTAAACACAAACTTACCTGAAAACTCAAGGAGATGCTAGCTGGGATGACCTCCTCCCGAAACTCATCCCCCGAAGAAGACCTGGAAATAAAGGAAATAAAAAGCTATCAATACACGGAATATGTGAACACGGGCACATATGTGTGCACATGTGGTTAAAAAAAAAGAAAAAAAGGTGAAGGTGAAACCTCAGTTATAATTAAAAATGTCAATACATATAAAAAAATATATATGTAATCGTGGGTATATGTTCAAGATACATATGCGCACATATGTATATGTGTACATATTTAGGTATGACGGCACAAATATGTCAATATCTGCGTAAGTGCTGAGGCACACATAAGAGAGAGAGAGAGAAAAAAAAAAAAAAAAAAAAAAAGGAAAGGAAAGGTAAAAGGTGAAGGTAAAACATGGGCATCTTAAATGCTACTCTACTTGTGGAAAAAAAAAAAGGTGAAAATTAAACATGGGCATTTGAAATTTTATTCTATTTATATACATAGAAAAACTATGTACAAAAAAGATCAATACTATTTATAAATTACCTGCGCCAGACCGTTACACCCTAGTGGTCCCCCACCTCCACCACGGCGGGTCTTGCCAACCGACAAAAACACGATGAATAGGTCCTAAAAGCAAAATTAACTAAGACGAACAATTGATGACCAGCAAGGGGTTACGCCCCCCACCTGTTATTATCTTCTCCTAGTATTTCTTTTTAGGTAGCTAGCTGCCATCTTAGTTCTTCGTCCGCTTCTTCTTCTTTCGAGAATCTACATTCTCCACTTTCCTTATTGTATTGTACTGTATTGTTGTACAGACCTATATTGATATTCTCATTGGCGGTCAAATTGGATTGGTAACGGTTGGGGGGAGTCTCAACCATGAAACGTAACTCAACACCACTTAGTCTCATTCAGGTCTGGCAAATGCTGCCCCAGATAGAGTCTAGAGGGCAAATTTCAGAAGAAACTTGCACCCCGATTCACTCAGACTCAAGACTCACTCAACTCAGATCAGGAAGGATTACTGATCAGTCACTCAAGACATCAGTCACCACTCGACCTCACCTGAGATAACAGCACCTGCTCCAGCTTACCTGCTCCAGCTGAAGCTATCTAGAAGCCTCCAAGGAAGAAGAAGAAGAATCTACAAGAACTCTTTGAAGGAAGAGTTATAATCTACATTGCTACACTTATAGCAAGAAGAAGAATTACCTGGATTACCTGACCTAATCCCAAGTGGGCACCACTTATGCCAAGCAGTTGACATCTTGAAGGAGTTGGCATACTAAAAAGAGATCCCTTCAGAGTAAGGGTTTTGACACTCGGCTCTCTCGAGCCAAGCACCTCGGTGCTACAAGAGATCCTTGTAGGCACACACCTGTCCCCCCCTGTCCTTTACCACCACTTTCGGCGTTAGGATAACACCGTTTGTTTCCGAAGGCGAACCCTGCGGTTTACCCGGCGAAGGCCGAGGTCTCAAAGGGGTCCCTTAGTTGGGATACTGGAGGAAACACTCGGAGGTTGCCACCTTTGTTAGGCATAGGGAACGGCGGCAGGCCACTCTAACACTCCTGCCAACTCTAGCTAGACACCGTCTACATAGCCAACCTGGTTAGGCTCCTCAGAGATAAGAGGAGGTTGTCAGAGATAGGACTTAATCTGACAACTCAGGCAGGACTTGGACTTTTTGCAGTGGTAGGATCGAGCTATGCGTTGGGAACCATGGCTTCGACCACCAAAATTAAAGTAAACCTCGATGGCATTCCGACTCTAACTCGTAAGCAGGAACTGAACTCTCTGATGTTTGGCAATGGTATCCATTTCCTAAGAATCATTGATGCAAGGAATGGATACATTGTTTTGCCAAAGACCCTAACCGATGCCGATAAAATAATGTCACCAGAATTCCGCCAAAAGCTTAAGAGCTCCGGTTTTGACCCCCAGATGCCTCTTGAAACCAAAGCTAAGATGACTATTGTAGTAAAAAAAGTGGACTCGTACATTACAAGCCACTCTAATGAAGAGATAAAAGAGGAACTGGTAAGACAACTCAGCCTACAAATCGATGAAGTCTATAAGATGCCACAACATGGAATTGTTAAGATTCGATTCCATGATATACAGACTGCCAAAAAGATTAAAGAACAAGGACTGATTCTATACAACTACAGTATAAACCCGGCCCAGATCGAAGAGGAACGATTCACTCGAGTAATTCAGTGTATGAATTGCTACGAATATGGCCATACAAAGGGTAAATGTACTAGGAAGAATGCTGAAAAATGCAGTGAATGTGGTCAGACCGGACACAGGTTCACGACATGTAAGAACACCACGAAAAAATGCCTAAACTGTGGAGGCGAACACAGGACTCTCTCTGGAAGCTGCCCTGTTAGAAGGAAAGAAATCACAAAGGCAGTAGAAAAGAAGCAAGAGATCGTCACAACACCCACGAAAGGAAATATCAGTGCAGAACAACCAGTGGAATCATTTCAAGCACTCAAAGAAGAAAACTTAATTTTGATTGGTGAAATAGAGACACTGAAGCGAGATATAGAAAAAATGAAAAAGGACTGCCACTGTCGAGAGGCCAGTACTGCCATCAGTGATAAAGAATCCCGCGATGACACACGGTGTCATGAAACCAATTCCTCCATTAATAGTGGTCAGTGTGAGGGAGCCCGTGCTGATACTGAGGGAAGACAGTGTTAGGAACTACGTGACACGGACCCTGATAAGGCTTCCGGTCCCCCGAATGTCCTCAACACATCAATTGAAGGGATTGAGCTACGAAGCAGAAAAAAACTAAGAATTAATAGTTTAAATGGTTAAGTGTACTTTTAAATTAAGGTCTGTCCTATGTGAGGAGAAGTATGGTTATACAGCAATGTATATGTGTGCTTTCTGTAAAGTGAAATGCGTTACCATCAGAGGATATTGCAGAATGAAGTATAGACTATCAAATAAAAAACTCTTCATTTATGGATCATGGAATATGCGTAGTATTAAGCCTAGGCTTAATGACCTAGAGTTTTATATTCGTAAAAACAATGTCGATGTAATCTGCATACAAGAACCGTTTGCAGCTGCTACTAACATGAAAATAGCGCCTAAACTCAAAGGGTATTGCTCATATGTAAATACAGCCATGACGGGTTTGTTGACTTATGTAAAGCTAACACTGCCACATGAACTAGTAAAACAGTCCGGGAACACCGACGTGCAGTTCCATCATTTAAGAATTAAGGGTTCTTCTCATTATATAATGTGTATGCCAGGAACCCAAAGTTTCTGACTAGTTCTCTACCCAATTTCCATAATCAAGGAACATTATGTATGGGAGATTTCAATGCTAGACACACACAATTTGGTGATCACTAGAGTAACAGCAATGGGGAGGAATTTAAACATTTCGTCAATAGAAGATCGATGACTGTATCAGCCGTATTCTATAACGTTTTCTGCGTGTCGTGGCCATGTCATGTTCATGTTATGTCCATGTCGTGTTCATGTAACGAATGCGGTATTCTAGGACGCAAAAGCGCGGCACGTTTGCGTCAACTGCTTCAGGTTTACCAACCGTTCCAAAGTAACCCACTTATTAACATGTTTCGGATGAATGGCACGACAAATTCATAAGAGAAACTACAATCATAGGTAGCACTAACATAAGATAATTCAATTTTGGTATGAATCAGTCGTTGTACTTGTTCCTAGTTAAAGAATTGACAACCATTTCACGAACGCGCTGTTGGTAATTCACTCTACGCTCGATCAAAACAAACGGGATGTGAGGGACCGTGTGTTTATGAACAGATCTTCCTTATTTTATCTTTGTATATACTGTACATATATGCGCATTTTTAATATATCATGCATATAGATTTAATGTATACATATTTCATATAATTATATGCTTTAATTTTACGTCCCTGACTACTTTTACCATTCCTTTAACTTCACTCTCCTTCGAAAAGTCCGCCAAAAGGTAAACAAACTCAAAATCAGCAGAGAATCCATGTTTTCCTAAAAGAGTTTGTAATCCGTGTCTAGGACAATGATGCCTAATATAACCAATATAGGTATTACTTTTCAAACGTAGTATGCTCATATGAAGTATTGGTAAGAAAAAGTACAGTAAAAATATGATTTTTTTCACTCGTGTAACTATCGTGACAAGCCTACCCCCTTGCCACGGAGTTTCCACGATTGTTCCAATACTTTCCACGCATCTGCCACGAATTTGCCACGCTTTTGCCGCGAACCCGCGCTTCTAGAATAAGAATCGCGGCATGTTCATGTCATGTACACGGCGCGCTTAGGGACTTAGAATATGGCTGTATATGACACAGATAAACAGACTCATTTGGCAGGTGGCAGGTTAGATTATGTAATTGGCAAAGATCTTGTACATGGTAATGTTTGTACATCACTGGTTCGAGAGTTACAAGCACAAGCACAAGCACACACACTCAAACTCACACTTGTGAACACACACTGACATTTACATACACATAGTCATCAACCACACACACTCACAGGCACATGCACACACATCCGCGTACACTCACACACACGCATAAACACGCACAACCACACTTGTGAACACACACACACATTTACACACTCACACACGGACATTTAAATACACACTCACACACAAAGCACTCTTCATACACATAATCACACACACAGACACACATATATACAAACGGAAAAAAACACATACGCACACAGACACACACTCACAGACACGCACACGCACACACAAACATTCACACACACACACAGTCACACACAGCCACACTCACCCATACACACACTCACACACACACGTTCATACACGCAGAATCAAACATACAGGCACACACACTTATCTACATATACACAGTCACACGCAATGCATATATGTGCACAAGCACACACACTCACACTTGTAAACACACACACATTTACATACACATACTCACACTTACACACAAACTCAAACACACATACATGCATTCAAACACTCACACTCACACACACAAACACTCACACTCACACTCAAACACACAATCACATACACACAGACACACAAATCCACACATGGAATC
>NW_028234445.1:2122854-2125354 GCF_977035675.1 Penaeus japonicus | reverse complement strand
ACATTCACCTTCTCACTGTCATTCTCACTCACATTCACCTTCTCATTTTCATTTTCACTCACATTCACCTTCTCATTATCATTCTCACTCACATTCACCTTCTCATTTTTATTTTCACTCACATTCACCTTCTCATTTTCATTCTCCACTCACATTCGCCTTCTCATTGTCATTCTCACTCACTTTCACCTTTCCCTGTCATCCTCACATTCACCTTCTCATTTTCATTCTCACTCACTTTCACCTGTCACTGTCATTCCCACTCACATTCACCTTCTCATTGTTATTCTCACTCACATTCACCTTCTCATTGTTATTCTCACTCACATTCACCTTCTCATTGTCATTCTCACTCACATTCACCTTCTCATTGTCATTCTCACTCACATTCACCTTCTCATTGTCATTCTCACTCACTTCCACCTTCCACTGCCATCCTCACATTCATTGTCATTCTCACTCACATTCACCTTATTGTCATTCTCACTCACATTCACCTTCTCATTGTCATCCTCACTTACAATCACCTTCTCATTGTCATTTTCACTCACATTCACCTTCTCATTGTCATTCTCACTCACATTCACCTTCTCATTGTCATTCTCACTCATTCACCTTCTTATTTTTATTCTCACTCACATTCACCTTTGCATTGTCATCCTCACTTCCCTTCTCACGTTCATTACTCACAAACAGACGTCTAACAGAAGCATCTTCCTCCCTCAGGTGGGACTCCCTTACACCTTGCTTCCTTGAACGGCCATCTTGCTGTTGCAGAGACGCTCCTCGAGAAGGGCGGAGAAGTGAACGCCAAGACTTTGATTGGTAAGGCGATTGGAAAGCGAGTGACTTCTTAAAGGCGCCAGAAGAATTGTTTTTTTTTCTAATCTTTGTTATTATGGAATTTTATAACAAATTATTGTTATAATTTGATTAGGGAATCTTTATCATCTTTTATCATTAATTTTATTGATATTTATTTCTTTATTCTATGAATTTTTCAATAAAATATTTTCATAGATTATTCTATAAAATAGAAATAAATAAATTTTTCTGCTTCTTTATAATATAAATGTTATAATAATTAGTTATAACAATTCTGATAATAATAAGTATGATGATTTCAATTATTATTGATAATATCATTATTATTTCATGATTATCTAAAAGAAATATGATCATCCTCATCATTGATCATAATCATCATCAATGGTCCTATTCATATTATCATTATTATTTCATTACTATTAGTATTATTGTTACTCCCATTTCTATTAAATTATCAATTGTTATCATCCTTCTTATTATTGTTATTTTGATAGTGATCCTGTTCTTGTTCTCCTACATGCTTTTGTTGGTGGTGTTGTTGCGAGGTCTTTGTCAGTGATGACAAAGACAATGATGATAATGGAGAAAGTAATGGCAACAAAAGTAACAACAATAATGATGATAATAATTGTCATTCTCACTCACATTCACCTTCGCATTGTCATCCTCACTTCCCTTCTACAGTGAGAAGGTGAATGTGAGTGAAAATGACAATGAAAAGGTGAATGTGAGTGAGAATAACAATGAGAAGGTGGATGTGAGTAAGAATGAAAATGAGAAGGTGAATAAGCGTGAGAATGACAATGAGAAGGAGAATGTGAGTGAGAATGACACTTCCCTTTACTCACAAACACACGTCTAACAGAAGCATCTTCCTCCCTCAGGTGAGACACCCTTACACTGGGCTTCCGAGAACGGCCATTATACTGTTGCGGAGACGCTCCTTGAGAAGGGCGGAGAAGTGAACGCCAAGACTAAGGATGGTAACGATTGGGAAGCGAGTGACTTCATAAAGGCACCAGAAGAATTTTGCTTTTGTTTCTTTTCTCTTTTTTGTCTTCATGGAAATTTATAACAATTATTATTCAGATCTAATAAGGATACCTCTATCATCAGCTTTTCTTATTTCTTCATCATTCATTATTCTTTTCTATTTATCCATTCCTTATGTTTTAGTTGTTTATTTGAGTTATTTGTAAATGTTACTTATTCATTATCATTTATCATATGAATTTCAATGTTATGCTTAATACTATCATAAAAATATTCATTTTTATTATCATTTATTACAATTACATTTATATTATTATTTCAAGAATTTTCTTTTGTAATAGTCACTTTTCATCATTCATCTTTTTTCTTCCTCTTTTACTCTTTTCATTATTGATATAATTTTCATTTTTATTTCAATTTTTTTCTATATGATTTTATACATATCATTCCTATTATTATTATTATTATTATTATTATTATTATTGTTATAGTTAAAAATATTATTATTTTAATTATTCGTATTACTCCTATTTCTATTTCAATTATTATCATAGGTTATCCTTCCTCTTGTCATCATTGATAATTTTGCTGATGATCCTGTTGTTCTTGTTCTCCTACATGCTTTTGTTGTAGTTGTGAGGTCTTTATCACTCATAGTACCAGTGTCGGTAAATCATGA
>NW_028234445.1:2110354-2115354 GCF_977035675.1 Penaeus japonicus | reverse complement strand
CCGGGAGATGTGAGGTTGCGGGATGCCACCTTACAATGTGAATGAGGGTTCTTGTACGACCCAATGATATCAATGATAAAAAGAATAGCAACAAATACTAATGCTGATAATGCCTGTATTAAAGACTGGAAAATATCTTAGGAAGGTGACTCTACTTGCAGGAAATGCTCAGAGACCGAGAGGAGAAGCTGGGGGAGAGAGAGAGCCACCTGAAGCGAGCGGAGGTAAGGACACGTGCAAGAGATGATACACACATACAAACTTATATCTGTATATCTGTTTCTGTATCAATGCCTTTATACACATCTCTATCAACACACACGTAAATACTTACCTATATGCAAAAAACAATTCAGAAGTACATAATACATCAGAAGAAAATAAATATCATCATGATTATAATAATCTTAAAGATAGTAATAAGACATAATGATGATGGTGATAAAAAAGCCACATGAAACTAGAATCTAAACTGACTTCAATTTTCCTATAGAAATGTCAGACTAACCTCAGCTTTAGTTGTCAGAAAAGGGCACATGAGACCAAAACTTAAGAACTGCCCTCAAATTTAGTGTTCAATAGATCAATAGATTGAAAATGAACATGGGACTTCCTCACCAGATAACAATAACAATAATAAGAAAAGAGAATAAAATGAGGAAGAGGAATCCTCCACTGCTTTCAGGCTTGATGTCCTGTGACCTTGCTCAGAAGCCGCCTCTCTTGGCAAAATCGGGGTCATTTCTAGACACTGACACCATATAGGAAAGGGCAAAGCACTGACTTCTTTTGCTAGATTTGATTGCTTAGTAAGACAAGTAAGTGAGGGATAGGAAGGGATAGAGAAATCGAAGTACTGTGATAGAAGATAGAAGTATTATAGAAGTAGTGTGTGTTAGTAAGGGATAGAGAAAGAGGGGCTTTAGGTGTTATAGAACGTAATAGAACATGGGTGAGATGTAGAGCCTACATATGGATATGATAAGGTTGATCTTTTTTCAGAGACAGTTACGAGTGCAAGAACGGAAGATGAGACATTTACATTCCCTATTAAGGGACAGAGGGTTTGAGGTGGAGGATTCAGAGGCAAGTATTTTGTAGATCCCTTTAATAATGTATGCTCTCTCTCTCTCTCTCTCTCTCTCTCTTTCTTTCTCTCTCTCTTTCTTTCTCTCTCTCTCTTTCTTTCTCTCTCTCTCTCTCTCTCTCTCTCTCTCTCTCTCTCTCTCTCTCTCTCTCTCTGTCTCTCTCTCTCTCTCTCTTTTTCTCTCTCTGATATATATTTATAATATCTATATATATTTATGAATATATGTATTTATATATATATATATATATATATATATATATATTATATGATATTATATATTTATATAAATATATATATATATATATATTATGAATATTATATATATATATATATATATATATATATATATATATATATATATATAGAAAAAAAAAAACAAAAATATATGATATATATTATATATATATATATATATATATATATATATATATATATATATATATATATATATATATATATGATATATGTATATATGTATATATATTATATATATATACATATATACATATATACATATATACATATATACATATATACATATATACATATATACATATATACATACACACATACATACATACATACATACATATATACATATATATATATATATATATATATATATATATATATATATATATATATATATATATATATATATATATATATGTCTGTGTGCGTGTGTGCGTGTATGCACATGTGTGTGCATGCATGTGCGTAATTGCGACTGTTGGTTTATACGTGCTTTCATTTTATTTATTTATTTATATTTATGTATATACATATGTATATACATATCAATGTAATATATATGAAACCGTCTCAGGAGCTGGAGGCGGTGAGCGCTGGCCAGCCCTCGACCTCAGAGGCGTCTCTGCCACTCAGTCTTCTTGCGAGGAGGAGCAGGGGTCGGGAACCAGTGCGCAGCGACGAGCCTCCCCAAGCAGCAGGCAGGGACGAGCCTCCCCAAGCAGCAGGCAGGGACGAGCCTCCCCAAGCAGCAGGCAGGGACGAGCCTCCCCAAGTATCAAGCAGGGACAATCTTAAACTAGCAGCCGCCAAGGACCATTCTTCAGGTGCGGCCTAGGGGCGTGACCCTTGCCGTGTTAGCTCGCCCTCGGAAGGGAGCGACCAGTGAGCTCTAAAGACTCTCCGGCAGAAATTGTGTTTGTCTTTTGGAGAGGAAGAGACAATGGAGAAGGAAATAGTGTAGTTTTCTTTCAACTTAATCTGTTTTGTTTTCCCTCAAGAAGATAAAACATAAGCAAATGTATATTTTCATATGTTTCCTGTCTATCCCTTCATATCCCTATAGATCAGGGGTTCCCAAACTGGGGTACATGTACCCCCAGGGGTACATTTGCACGTTTCAGGGGGTACATTTGGTCTGAAGGAAACAATTACTTGCACAATACATGGTGTTGTAATCTGCACTCAGATTGCCCTTTTCTCATTTTAATTTTAGTGTTAGGGGTACATGGGAACCTTGTACATTTGGTCTGAAGGAAACAATTACTTGCACAATACATGGTGTTGTAATCTGCACTCAGATTGCACTTTTCTCATTTAATTTTTAGTGTTAGGGGTACATGGGAACCAATAAAAAGCCTAAGGGGTACTGAGGAACAAAAAGTTTGGGAACCCCTGCTATAGATACATGATCATATATGAGCATATCTATAAGTATTAGTATAACCTTTTCTTGAATGATACTAGCAATGCATGCCATCTCCTTACCTTATGTTACTCTTCTAAAGCAGAAAGACCTCTGGTTCCTTTACCCAAAGAATAAGCTTTATGTTTACTACATGTTTATTACTAATTTCATTCCCAACGGGACAAAGAGATTTGCTCATTTGAGCTTCGTGTTAATGTTCAAGTATTTCCTCTACAAGTGAGAGTCTAAGGCCATGTACCTGAGAACCCCCTTTGCACTGAGTACTCGCATATACTTATTAGATGATATTGAATCATTTGCACTTAATACTCAATAGATAATACCTATACCTATTTTGCCTCACAGCCTCTTTGGGGAGACCGGGAACGTGTAGACTGCCCATGAACATGTGTTTGATTTTTTCTGAACCTATTTTGTCCTGTGGTGTAATAGGTTCCGTAACGGAATCAGTTCTGAATGAAAGGAAAGAAAATCTCTCTTGCGTGTTTCAAGACTCTCGATATCTTGGTTTTCATATCAATAAAATTGGGTGAATATGTTTTGTTTTCTTGGCTTTTTCATATTTGCCACTTCTTTATTCCTACTTTTCTTACAGCTTTTATTTATTTATTTATTTTTTAGATAATTATCATTCATTTAGTTTAATCCACTGTTTAGAGTGGATCATCAATTGATAAATCCTTTGCAACATTAAAAAATAATGATTAAATTAAATCAAATTAATTAAGATAAAAAAAAAGGAACGCATTTATATTTTTACTTCAGTTACTGGTCTGTTGTATTAAGACATCTACTTGTCTATCTGTCTCCCTATCTTTCTATATGTCTAACTATCTTTCTATTTCTCTTGTCTATATCTCTACTTTCCTCTTTATCTTTCTTCCTCTACACCTATCTTCATATCTCTCTATCTTATCCCTCTTTCTTCCTATCTCTCTATCTCTCTATCGGTTTTATCTGACTCTCTTCTTATTTCTCTCTATTCCTATCTCCTCTTTCGATCCATCTTTCTCTATACCTCTATATTTACACACAGCATATACCTACATCCTCTTCCTCCTCTTTCCCTTCTCCCATTCCTCCTACATTTCCCCTTCTCCACTTCTTTCTTCCCCCTTATTTTCCTCTATCTCCTACTTTTTCCCTTCTCCCCTTCCTCTTCCTCCGCATTCACACCTCCCCTTCGTCCTTATCTTCTTCCTCTTAGTTTTTCCCTTCTCCACCTCCTCTTTCTCTTCTCCTCCTCCTCTTTCCCATCTCATTACCTTCTACCTTATCTGCCTCTTCCTTCGCTTTTTCTTTCCATCCCATCCCCCTCCTTCTCTTCCCCTTTCTCCTCCCTCTTTCCCTTCACTTTCCCCTCCTCCTTATCTTCCTCTGTCCCTTCTCCTTCCCTTCCCCTCCCCTCCCCCACCCCTCCCCCATATCTTCCCCTTCCTCCTCCTCTCTCCCTTCCCCCCTTCCTCCTTCCCCCTTATCTTGTTTTTTCCCTTCTCCTTCCTTCCCTCTTCCTCCCCCCCCCCATATCTTCCCCTTCCTCCTCCCTTTTTTCCCTTCTCCTTCCCTTCCTCCTCCTCATCCCCCTCCCCCTTATCTTCCCCTTCCATCTCCCTCTTTCCCTTCTCCTTCCCACTCCCCTCCCTCTTATCTTCCCCTTCTCTACCTCTTTATTCCCCTTCTCCTTCATTCACCCTCCCCTCCCCATATCTTCCCTTCCTCCTCTCACCCCCACCACCCCCTCCCCTCCCCCCTTACCTCTTCCCCTTCACCTCCCTCTTTCTCTTAGACCTTCCCCTTTTATTCCCTCCTCACCCCCCCTCACCCTTCCCTTACTGCCCCCTGGCCACCTCGCCTCTTTCTCTTCTCATTCCCCTCTTCCATCCTACCCCCTCCAGTTTATCTTCCCCCTTCTTCTCCTCTTTCCCTTCCCCCATTCCACTTACTACATTTTTCGCCTTTCACCTCTTATTGATGACATTGTCCTTTTTTCTAATATTCCTGAATTGAAGTTAAATGATCCAGTGAGTCATTTTAGCCTCAAAGGTCCAGCGACGAGAAATTTTCCTTTCCTCCACGCTTTTCACCATATTTTGACGAGCATGTATCTTGGGGATAAGCCTGGCCCATTGCATGAGTGTAAACATCCCATTCTTTGGAGATATAATACATGGGATTTACTACACCCACACAAACACACTCACGACACTTATGATCACACAACGGGACCACATT
>NW_028234445.1:2096343-2105254 GCF_977035675.1 Penaeus japonicus | reverse complement strand
AGTGAGAATGACAATGTGAATGTGAGTGAGTGAGAATGACAATGTGAATGTGAGTGAGTGAGAATGACAATGTGAATGTGAGTGAGTGAGAATGACAATGTGAATGTGAGTGAGTGAGAATGACAATGTGAATGTGAGTGAGTGAGAATGACAATGTGAATGTGAGTGAGTGAGAATGACAATGTGAATGTGAGTGAGTGAGAATGACAATGTGAATGTGAGTGAGTGAGAATGACAATGTGAATGTGAGTGAGTGAGAATGACAATGTGAATGTGAGTGAGTGAGAATGACAATGTGAATGTGAGTGAGTGAGAATGACAATGTGAATGTGAGTGAGTGAGAATGACAATGTGAATGTGAGTGAGTGAGAATGACAATGTGAATGTGAGTGAGTGAGAATGACAATGTGAATGTGAGTGAGTGAGAATGACAATGTGAATGTGAGTGAGTGAGAATGACAATGTGAATGTGAGTGAGTGAGAATGACAATGTGAATGTGAGTGAGTGAGAATGACAATGTGAATGTGAGTGAGTGAGAATGACAATGTGAATGTGAGTGAGTGAGAATGACAATGTGAATGTGAGTGAGTGAGAATGACAATGTGAATGTGAGTGAGTGAGAATGACAATGTGAATGTGAGTGAGTGAGAATGACAATGTGAATGTGAGTGAGTGAGAATGACAATGTGAATGTGAGTGAGTGAGAATGACAATGTGAATGTGAGTGAGTGAGAATGACAATGTGAATGTGAGTGAGTGAGAATGACAATGTGAATGTGAGTGAGTGAGAATGACAATGTGAATGTGAGTGAGTGAGAATGACAATGTGAATGTGAGTGAGTGAGAATGACAATGTGAATGTGAGTGAGTGAGAATGACAATGTGAATGTGAGTGAGTGAGAATGACAATGTGAATGTGAGTGAGTGAGAATGACAATGTGAATGTGAGTGAGTGAGAATGACAATGTGAATGTGAGTGAGTGAGAATGACAATGTGAATGTGAGTGAGTGAGAATGACAATGTGAATGTGAGTGAGTGAGAATGACAATGTGAATGTGAGTGAGTGAGAATGACAATGTGAATGTGAGTGAGTGAGAATGACAATGTGAATGTGAGTGAGTGAGAATGACAATGTGAATGTGAGTGAGTGAGAATGACAATGTGAATGTGAGTGAGTGAGAATGACAATGTGAATGTGAGTGAGTGAGAATGACAATGTGAATGTGAGTGAGTGAGAATGACAATGTGAATGTGAGTGAGTGAGAATGACAATGTGAATGTGAGTGAGTGAGAATGACAATGTGAATGTGAGTGAGTGAGAATGACAATGTGAATGTGAGTGAGTGAGAATGACAATGTGAATGTGAGTGAGTGAGAATGACAATGTGAATGTGAGTGAGTGAGAATGACAATGTGAATGTGAGTGAGTGAGAATGACAATGTGAATGTGAGTGAGTGAGAATGACAATGTGAATGTGAGTGAGTGAGAATGACAATGTGAATGTGAGTGAGTGAGAATGACAATGTGAATGTGAGTGAGTGAGAATGACAATGTGAATGTGAGTGAGTGAGAATGACAATGTGAATGTGAGTGAGTGAGAATGACAATGTGAATGTGAGTGAGTGAGAATGACAATGTGAATGTGAGTGAGTGAGAATGACAATGTGAATGTGAGTGAGTGAGAATGACAATGTGAATGTGAGTGAGTGAGAATGACAATGTGAATGTGAGTGAGTGAGAATGACAATGTGAATGTGAGTGAGTGAGAATGACAATGTGAATGTGAGTGAGTGAGAATGACAATGTGAATGTGAGTGAGTGAGAATGACAATGTGAATGTGAGTGAGTGAGAATGACAATGTGAATGTGAGTGAGTGAGAATGACAATGTGAATGTGAGTGAGTGAGGATTGACAATGCGAAGGTGAATTAGAGTGAGAATAACAATATACATAGAACTGTAGAATGATGAGAATGACAATGTGAATGTGATGAGTGAGAAATCATGACAGTAAGAAGGAAGAAGGTGATATGCGAGTGAAAATGAGACTAATTTTAGAGGATGAATTAAGGTATAAGGATAAGGGCAAGGAATAAACTAGTATGAATATTTTGAATATTAATAAAATTGCAAATAATAAGAAAGTTAACCTGAAAATAACAATTAGAAAAGGCATAGTAAATGAGAAGGAAAAAAATGCGTATGATTTATAAGAATGGAATATTTGAAATGAAAAAGAAACGTAATGATAATCATTTATCAAAAAAAAAAAAAAAAAAAAAAAAAAAAAAAATTCTATGATAATTATTGTAATTTTTATTTTTTTTTTTATTATATTAACGAACACCATTGCAATAAAAACATTAATAATGATAGATATAAAGATAGCAAAGGAAAAAAAATGATAAAAAATATCAATCATAATGATAAAAATAATAATGAAAATAGTTATGACAATAACATAGAATAATAATGATAATGAGGAGGATAAAATAATAATGAAGATAATAATAATGATAATTCTATATAATAATGATAATTATATAATATTAATATGATAATAATGATAATGAAAATATTAATGATTACGTATAAAAATAATAACAGCATATGATGATATTCTAAAAAATGATAATAACATAAGAATATTACATTATCATAAAAATCTAATCATTAAACTTTAATGATAATTACAATTACATAATAATAATTTATAATAATTTTATAATCAATTACTTTAAAATATTCATTATAATTAATGAATTACATCATCATAATCAATAATATTATTCCATCATTACTGTTATTACTATCATTATTTATGATCACCTTCCAATCACCATCATTATTATCTTTATATCATTATCATTAGTTCCATCATTATCATGAGAGTGTTATCATCAGTATCATAAAATATTTCCTTCCTTAATATTTGTGGGGTTTTCTTGCCACATTCGTGTAGTAAAGATAAATATTATATTAAAGATAAATATTCGTGCAGTAAAGATCAATTTAAATAAGTAAAGACAAATATAAGATATTCGTGCAGTAAATAAAGATGTTCTTTAGCCATTGAAACACGTGGTGTTGTTGAGCGTCTGCTAATTTCTTCAGAAAATCATATTGATATAAAATGATTTACACTTCTGTTTCAATGCAGTTAAAATATATAGTCTTCATAATGGAAAAACATACACCTGATAAATGGTGTAACATAAACAAAACATGTCTTGTAGTAAATAAGGGTAAAATAAAAAACATCAAATATTAGTGGGAGACATTACGTATGTCAAAGAAAACAGACCCGCAGTTTGGGGGACTTAACCAAACTTTTATATTTCTAAATTTATTACTATCATTATTCATCATCACCATTATTATTATCATTGTTATCATTAATAAGTCATTACCATTATCATTAGTTCTATTATCATCATGAAAGTGTTATCATCAATATTATCAGTGATGATTACTTTATCATTAATATTGTTATCATTACCACCATCAACATTATGAAACTTTTCATTATCATCATTATTGTTGTTGCTTTTGTTGCCATTACTTTCTCCATTATCATCATTGTCATTGTCATCACTGACAAAGACCTCGCAACAACACCACCAACAAAAGCATGTAGGAGAACAAGAACAGGATCACCATCAAATTAACAATAATAAGAAGAAGGATGATAACAATTGATAATTTAATAGAAATAGGAGTAATAATAATAGTAATCCTATTGAAATAATAATGATAATATGAATAGCACCATTGATGATGAGGATGATCATATTTCTTTTAGATAATCATGAAAATAATAATGATAATATCAATGATAATTAAGATGATCATACTTATTATTATCATAATTATTATAACTAATCATTATAACATTTATAGTATAAAGAAATATAGAAAAATCTATTAATTTCTATTTTATAAAATGATCTATGAAAATATTTTATTGAAACAATCATAGAATAAAGAAATAAAAATCAATAAAATTAATGATAAAAGATGAAAAAGATTCCCTTATTAAATTATAACAATAATTGTTATCAATTCCATGAAGACAAAGAAGAGAAAAGAAACAAAAGCAAAATTCTTCTGGCGCCTTTAAGAAGTCACTCGCTTTCCCATCGCCTTACCATCCTTATCCTTGGCGTTCACTTCTCCGCCCTTCTCGAGGAGCGTCTCTGCAACAGCATGATAGCCGTTCTGGGAAGCAAAGTGTAAGGGAGTCCAACCTGAGGGAGGAAGATGCTTGTGTTAGACGTCTGTTTGTGAGTAATGAATGTGAGAAGGGAAGTGAGGATGACAATGCGAAGGTGAATGTGAGTGAAAATGACAGTGAGAAGGTGAATGTGAGGGAGAATGAGACTAGTTTTAGGAATGAGATTAATAGAGATGATTAGGGTGATAAGGGTAAGGGCTAGGAATAGTATGGATATTTTGAATATTAATAAAATTGCAAATACTTAGAATGTTAATGAAAATAAGAATTATGAAAAGGTCTAGAAACAAGAAGGAAAAGAAAAAAAAATATATATGTATGATAATGAGAAAGAATATTAAAATGAAAATGAATGTTTGATAATTATTTATCAGTAATATATATATTTTATATATATACAATATATATAATATAGAGAATTATACAGAAATATAGAGTGACAAAGAGTAGGAGAATTATACATGTGGGGTTTTCTTGCCACATTCGTGCAGTAAATAAAGATGTTCTTTAGCCATTGAAACACGTGGTGTTGTTGAGCGTCTGCTAATTTATTCAGAAAATCATATTGATATAAAATGATTTACACTTCTGTTTCAATGCAGTTAAAATATATAGTCTTCATAATGGAAAAACATACACCTGATAAATGGTGTAACATAAACAAAACATGTCTTTCTTCTAGTAAATAAGCGTAAAATAAAAAACATCAAATATTGGTGGAACATGGGAGACATTACGTATGTCAAAGAAAACGGACCCGCCGTTCGGGGGGACTTAACTAAACTTTTATATTTCTAAATTTATTACTATCATTATTCATCATCACCATTATTATTATCATTGTTATCATAAATATGTCATTACCATTAGCATTAGTTCTATTATCATCATGAAAGTGTTATCATCAACATTATCAGTGATGATTACTTTATCATTAATATTGTTATCATTACCACCATCAACATTATGAAACTTTTCATTA
Source organism: Penaeus japonicus (assembly GCF_977035675.1). Lineage (NCBI taxonomy): Eukaryota > Metazoa > Arthropoda > Malacostraca > Decapoda > Penaeidae > Penaeus > Penaeus japonicus. Next base: position 2,100,035 of record NW_028234445.1, on the reverse strand, counting down.
TCGTCATTATTGTTGTTGCTTTTGTTGCCATTACTTTCTCCATTATCATTGTCATTGTCATCACTGACAAAGACCTCGCAACAACACCACCAACAAAAGCATGTAGGAGAACAAGAACAGGATCACCATCAAAATAACAATAATGAGAAGAAGAAGGATGATAATAATTGATAATTTAGTAGAAATGGGAGTAACAATGATAGTTATAGTAATGAAATATTAATGATAATATGAATAGCACCATTGATGATGATTATGATTGATGATGAGGATGATCATATTTCTTTTAGATAAACAGGAAAATAATAATGATAACGTCAATAATAATTAAGATTATCATACTTATCATTATCATAATTGTTATAGCTAATCATTATAACATTTATAGTATAAAGAAATATAGAAAAATTTATTTATTTCTATTTTAGAGAATAATCTATGAAAATATTTTATTGAAAAATTCATAGAATAAAGAAATAAATATCAATAAAAATAATGATAAATGATGATAAAGATTCGCTTATTAAATTATAACAATAATTGTTATCAATTCCATAAAGACAAAGATGAGAAAAGAAACAAAAGCAAAATTCTTCTGGCGCCTTTAAGAAGTCACTCGCTTTCCAATCGCCTTACCAATCATATCCTTGGCGTTCACTTCTCCGCCCTTCTCGAGGAGCGTCTCTACAACAGCATGATGGCCTTTCTCGGAAGCAAGGTGTAAGGGAGTCTCACCTGAGGGAGGAAGATGCTTCTGTTAGACGTCTGTTTGTGAGTAATGAGCGTGAGAAGGGAAGTGAGGATGACAATGCGAAGGTGATTGGGAGTGAGAATTACAGGAAGAAGGTGAATGTGAGTGAGAATCACAATGAGAAGCTGAATGTGAGTGAGAATGACAATAAGGTGAATATGAGTGAGAATAAAAATGAAAAAGTGAAAGTGAGTGTAAATGAGAGTTAAAAGGTGAATATGAGTGAGAATGACAGTGAGGTGAATGTGAGTGAGAATGATAGTGAGAAGGTGAATATGTGTGAGTGACAGTGAGAAGGTGAATGAGTGAGAATGACAATGATGAGGGGAATGTGAGTGAGAATGACAGTGAGAAAATGAATGTGAATGAGAATGACAATGAGAAGATGAATGTGAGTGAGAATGACAGTGAGCTGAATATGAGTGAGAATGAAAATAAGGTGAAAGGTAGTGAGAATGAATATGAGAAAGTGAATATGAGTGAGAATGACAGTGAGAAGTTGAATGTGAGTGAAAATGATAATGATATGGTGAATGTGAGTGAGAATAACAATGAGAAGGTGGATGTGAGTGAGAATGAAAATGAGAAGGTGAATGTGAGTGAGAATGACAATGAGAAGGTGAATGTGAGTGAGAATGACAGTGAGAAGGTGAATGTGAATAAGAATGACAGTGAGAAAGTGAATGTTAATAAGAATGACAGTGAGAAGGTGAATGTGAGTGAGCATGACAATGAGGTGAATGTGAGTGAGAATGACAATGAGAAGATGAATATGACTGAGAATGAAAATAAGGTAATTATGAGTGAGAATGACAATGAGAAGGTGAATGTGAGTGAGAATGACAATGAGAAGGTGAATGTGAGTGAGAATGAAAGTGAGAAGGTGAATGTGAGTGAAAATGAGAAGTTGAATGTGAGTCAGAATGAAAATGAGAAGGTGAATGTTAGTGTGAATGACAATGAGAAGATGAATGTGAGTGAGAATGAAAATGAGAAAGTGAATGTGAGTGAAAATAAAAATCAGAAGGCAGATGTGAGTGAGAATGACAATGAGAAGATGAATGTGAGTGAGAATGACAGTTAGAAGGTGAATGTGAGTGAGAATGACAATGAGGTGAATGTGAGTGAGAATGACAATGAGAAGGTTAATATGAATGAGAATGAAAGTGAGAAGGTGAATGTGAGTGAGAATGACAATGAGAAGGTGAATGCGAGTGAGAATGACATGAGAAGGTGAGTGTGAGTGAAAATGACAATGCGAAGGTGAATGTGAGTGAGAATGATAACGAGAAGGTGAATGTGAGTGAGAATGACAATGTGAAGGTGAAAGTGAGTGAGAATGATAATGATAAGGTGAATGTGAGTGAGAATGACAGTGAGAAGGTGAATGTGAGTGAGAATGACAATGAGAAGGTGAATGTGGATGATAATGATAATGAAAAGGTGAATGTGAGTGAGAATGACAATGATAAGGTGAATGTAAGTGAGAATGACAGTGAGAAGATGAATGTGAGTGAGAATGACAATTATAAAGTGAATGTGAGTGAGAAAGACAATGATAAGGTGAAGGTGAGTGAGAATGAAAATGAGAATGTGAAAGTGAGTGTGAATGACAATTAAAAGGTGAATGTGAATGACAATGACAGTGAGGTGAATGTGAGTGAGAATGAAAATGAGGTGAATGTGAGTGAGAATGAAAATAAGGAGAATGTGAGTGATAATGACAGTGAGAATGTGAATGTGAGTGAGATTGACAATGAGAAGGTGAATGTGAGTGAGAATGAAAGTGAGAAGGTGAATGTGAGTGAGAATGACAATGAGAAAGTGAATGTGAATGAGAATGACAGTGAGATAATGATCATAATGATATTAGTAATGGAAATAATAATGATGGTATCAATGATGATAATAATAATTCATAAAAATAACAACAACAATGAATGGCAATGAATATTATCATTATAGCTAGAGAGGTAAGAATTATTATAAAATTATTATGAGAGAATTAATAGATGACTTACAATAGAAGGATATAATGACAAATGGAAGGGAGATATATGTGGACAAGAATTAACATGATAATGACAATGTTAATGATACTTGGAATGAGTGTGTAAGTAAATGATAATGATCAAAATGACACATATAATGTCAATGTAAAGGAATATTAATCAGTGATATTAATAGTGAGAAATTTAAAATGAGAATCCAAAATATCATGAATGGAAAGTGAAAATGACAATGATATGAATAAAGAAAGTGATCACATTGTCTGTTACAAAAATATAAAGTTATTATTATAATGAGAATAAGTATTAGCAAGATATGAAATATAAGACGAAATGAGGTCAATAATGAGAATGAAAAAGATATAATGGATTATAAGACAAGGAATGAAAATACCAAAGATATTATTTCCTGAAAGATATAAGAATAATTTAGAAAGTGGTTACAAGGATGAATAGAACTAGAACAAGAAAAACAATTCACAGAGTGGAAAGAGATTGGGAACAACACTTATGATGAGAATGAGAAGAAAAAGGAGTGACAAGGCTACTCAATATTCTTAGGAATGAGAATGAAAAAAATATTAGTGAGAATGATAAAGAGAATAGGAAGGAGAAAGATAATGAAAATTATTGATATAAAGACAATTAATAAAGATGAGACTTGGATAGATAATTTAAATAATAATGCATCATCTTCGTGTCCTTTGGAAAGGCATTACTCGGCAGCTGCCTCTAGAATACCCAACACTCTCTCTTCTCCTTTGAACCAAACAAAGATGAAGGCTATACTATATCTGCTGGCTTAATATTGACTCAAGACCCAAGAGCATTGGCACCTCCGTGGCTTGAGCCGAACCTCTTGCCCTCAATTGACCTACTCTAAGGACACTGGGCGACCCCTTTGGCTCCACGTATCAGGACTGAATCAACTG
>NW_028234445.1:2061343-2066343 GCF_977035675.1 Penaeus japonicus | reverse complement strand
TTCTTTAGCCATTGAAACACGTGGTGTTGTTGAGCGTCTGCTAATTTATTCAGAAAATCATATTGATATAAAATGATTTACACTTCTGTTTCAATGCAGTTAAAATATATAGTCTTCATAATGGAAAAACATACACCTGATAAATGGTGTAACATAAACAAAACATGTCTTTCTTGTAGTAAATAAGCGTAAAATAAAAAACATCAAATATTGGTGGAACATGGGAGACATTACGTATGTCAAAGAAAACGGACTCGCCGTTAGGGGGGACTTAACTAAACTTTTATATTTCTAAATTTATTACTATCATTATTCATCATCACCATTATTATTATCATTGTTATCATAAATATGTCATTACCATTATCATTAGTTCTATTATCATCATGAAAGTGTTATCATCAACATTATCAGTGATGATTACTTTATCATTAATATTGTTATCATTACCACCATCAACATTATGAAACTTTTCATTATCATCATTATTGTTGTTGCTTTTGTTGCCATTACTTTCTCCATTATCATCATTGTCTTTGTCATCACTGACAAAGACCTCGCAACAACACCACCAACAAAAGCATGTAGAAGAACAAGAATAGGATCACCATCAAAATAACAATAATGAGAAGAAGGATGATAACAATTGATGATTCAATAGAAATGGGAGTAACAATGATAGCAATAGTCATGAAATAATTATAATAATATGAATAGGACCATTGATGATGATTATGATTGATGATGAGGATAATCATATTTCTTTTAGAAAATCATGAAAATAATAATGATAACATCAATAATAATTAAGATGATCATACTTATTATTATCATAATTGTTATAACTAATCATTATAACATTTATAGTATAAAGAAATATAGAAAAATCTATTCATTTCTATTTTATAGAATTTTCTATAAAAATATTTTATTGAAAAATTCATAGAATAAAGAAATAAATATCAATAAAATTAATGATAAAAGATGAAAAAGATTCCCATATTAAATTATAACAATAATTGCTATAAATTCCATGAAGACAAAGAAGAGAAAAGAAACAAAAGCAAAATTCTTCTGGTGCCTTTAAGAAGTCACTCGCTTTCCAATCGCCTTACCATCCTTATCCTTGGCGTTCACTTCTCCGCCCTTCTCGAGGAGCGTCTCTGCAACAGCATGATGGCCGTTCTCGGAAGCAAAGTGTAAGGGAGTCCGACCTGAGGGAGGAAGATGCTTGTGTTAGACGTCTGTTTGTGAGTAATGAGCGTGAGAAGGGAAGTGAGGATGACAATGCGAAGGTGAATGAGAGTGAGGATGACAATGCGAAGGTGAATGTGATTGAGAATTACAGGAAGAAGGTGAATGTGAGTGAGAATGACAATGAGAAGCTGAATGTGAGTGAGAATGACAATAAGGTGAATATGAGTGAGAATAAAAATGAAAAAGTGAAAGTGAGTGTGAATGAGAGTTCAAAGGTGAATATGAGTGAGAATGACAATGAGAAGCTGAATGTGAGTGAGAAGGACTATAAGGTCAATATGAGTGAGAATGAAAATGAAAAAGTGAAAGTGAGTGTGAATGAGAGTTAAAAAGTGAATATGAGTGAGAATGACAGTGAGGTGAATGTGAGTGAGAATGATAGTGAGAAGGTGAATATGTGTGAGTGACAGTGAGAAGGTGAATGAGTGAGAATGACAATGATGAGGGGAATGTGAGTGAGAATGACAGTGAGAAAGTGAATGTGAATGAGAATGACAATGAGAAGGTGAATGTGAGTGAGAATGACAGTGAGCTGAATGTGAGTGAGAATGAAAATAAGGTGAAAGTGAGTGAGAATGAATATGAGAAAGTGAATATGAGTGAGAATGACAGTCAGAAGTTGAATGTGAGTGAAAATGATAATGATAAGGTGAATGTGAGTGAGAATAACAATGAGAAGGTGGATGTGAGTGAGAATGAAAATGAGAAGGTGAATGTGAGTGAGAATGACAGTGAGCTGAATGTGAGTGAGAATAAAAATAAGGTGAAAGTGAGTGAGAATGAATATGAGAAAGAGAATATGAGTGAGACTGACAGTGAGAAGCTGAATGTGAGTGATAATGAGAATGATAAGGTGAATGTGAGTGTGAATAAAAATGAGAAGGTGGATGTGAGTGAGAATGACAATGAGAAGGTGAATGTGAATGAGAATGACAGTGAGAAAGTGAATGTGAATAAGAATGACAGTGAGAAGGTGGATGTGAGTGAGCATGACAATGAGGTGAATGTGAGAGAGAATGACAATGAGAAGATGAATATGACTGAGAATGAAAATAAGGTAATTATGAATGAGAATGACAATGTAAAGGTGAATGTGAGTGAGAATGACAATGAGAAGGTGAATGTGAGTGAGAATGAAAGTTAGAAGGTGAATGTGAGTCAGAATGATAATGCGAAGGTGAATGTCAGTGTGAATGACAATGAGAAGATGAATGTGAGTGAGAATAAAAATGAGAAAGTGAATGTGAGTGAAATTGAAAATGAGGTGAATATGAGTGAGAATGACAATGAGAAGGTTAATATGAATGAGAATGAAAGTGAGAAGGTGAATGTGAGTGAGAATGACAATGAGAAGGTGAATGCGAGTGATAATGACATGAGAAGGTGAGTGTCAGTGAAAATGACAATGCGAAGGTGAATGTGAGTGAGAATGATAACGAGAAGGTGAATATGAGTGAGAATGACAATCTGAAGGTGAAAGTGAGTGAGAATGATAATGATGAGGTGAATGTGAGTGAGAATGACAGTGAGAAGGTGAATGTGAGTAGGAATGACAATGAGAAGGTGAATGTGGATGACAATGATAATGATAAGGTGAATGTGAGTGAGAATGACAATGAGAAGGTGAATGTAAGTGAGAATGACAGTGAGAAGATTAATGTAAGTGAGAATGACAATAAGCAAGTGAATGTGAGTGAGAAAGACAATGAGAAGCAGAAGGTGAGTGAGAATGAAAATGAGAATGTGAAAGTGAGTGTGAATGACAACTAAAGGTAAATGTGAATGAGAATGACAGTGAGGTGAATGTGAGTGAGAATGAAAATGAGGTGAATGTGAGTGAGAATGAAAATAAGGTGAATGTGAGTGATAATGACAGTGAGAATGTGAATGTGAGTGATAATGATGATGAGAAGGTGAATGAGTGAGAAAGACTATGAGAAGGTGAATGAGTAAGAATGACAATGAGAAGGTGAATGAGTGAGAATGATAATGAGAAGGTGAATGAGTGAGAATGACAATGAGAAGGTGAATGTGAGTAGGAATGACAATGAGAAGGTGAATGTGGATGAGAATGAGAATGAAAAGATGAATGTGAGTGAGAATGATAATTAGAAGGTGAATGTGAGTGAGAATGACAATGAGAAGGTGAATGTGAGTGAGAATGACAATATGAAGGTGAATGACTGAGAATGACAATGAGAAGGTGAATGACTGAGAATGACAATGAGAAGGTGAATGTGAGTGAGAATGACAATGAGAAGGTGAATGAGTGAGAATGACAATGAGAAGGCGAATGAGTGAGAATGACAATGAGAAGGTGAATGAGTGAGATTGACAATGAGAAGGTGAATGTGAGTGAGAATGACAATGAGAAGGTGAATGTGAGTGAGAATGAAAATGAGAAGGTGAATCTGAGTGAGAATGACAATGAGAAGGTAAATGTGAAAGAGAATGACAGTGAGAAAGTGAATGTGAGTGAGAATGACAATAAGAAGGTGAATGTGAGTGAAAATGAAAATGAGGTGAATGTGAGTGAGAGTGAGAATGAAAATGAGAAGGTGGATGTGAGTGAGAATGACAATGAGAAGGTGAATGTGAGTGAGATTGAGAATGACAATAAGAAGGTGAATATGAATGAGAATGACATGAGAAGGTGGATGCGAGTGAGAATGACAGAAAGTAGGTAAATGAGTGAGAATGACAATGAGGAGGTGGATATGAGTGAGAATGACAATGAGAAGGTGAATGAATCTGAATGACAAAGGGAAGGTGAATATGAGTGAGAATGACAATGGCAAGGTGAATGTGAGTGAGAATGGTAATGAGAAGGTGAATGTGAGTTAGAATGACAATGAGAAGGTGAATGTGAGTGAGGATGACAATGAGAAGGTGAATAAGTTAGAATGACAATGAGAAGGTGAATGAGTGAGAATGACAATGGGAAAGTGAATGTGAGTGAGAATGACAATGGGAAGGTGAATGTGAGTGAGAATGACAATGAGAAGGTGAATGTGAGTTAGAATGACAATGAGAAGGTGAATGTGAGTGAGGATGACAATGAGAAGGTGAATGTAAGAGAGAATGACAATGAGAAGGTGAATAAGTTAGAATGACAATGAGAAGGTGAATGAGTGAGAATAACAATGGGAAGGTGAATGAACGAGAATGACTATGGGAAGATGAATGTGAGTGAGAATGACAATGAAGAGATGAATGTGAGTGAGAATGACAATGAGAAGGTGAATGTGAGTGAGAATGACAATGAGAAGGTGAATGTAAGAGAGAATGACAATGAGAAGGTTAATAAGTTAGAATGACAATGAGAAGGTGAATGAGTGAGAATGGCAATGAGAATCTGAATGAGTTAGAATGATAATGAGAAGGTGAATGTGAGTGAGAATAACAATGAGAAGGTGAATGTCAGTGAGAATGAAAATGATAAGGTGAATGTGAGTGAGAATGACAATGAGAAGGTGAATGTGAGTGAGAATGAAAATTATAATGTGAATGTGAGTGAGAATGTGATTAATAAAGATGATTAGGTTGATAAGGATAAGGACAAGAAATAGTATTAATATTATGAATTCTAATATGAATGGAAAAAAATAATAATAATAATTATGAAAAGGCATAGAAATGAGAAGGAAAAAAAATGTGTATTATAATGAGAAGGGAAATTATAACAGAAATGAATGTTCGAAAATTATTTATCAATAATATGAATTTCTTTTGTGTTATTACTA
>NW_028234445.1:2046869-2048743 GCF_977035675.1 Penaeus japonicus | reverse complement strand
CACATTCGCTGTTATACTGTACTTCCGGGGCGTTTCCTTTTTCCTCACCTCTGGCAAACCATTATTAAGAAGGACATTATCACGAGGCCGCTGCACAGCTAGAAACCAGCATAAAGAGAGCAAAGCTATGTATGGAGCTTAATGGCAGTGTTTATTCAAGTGGAGTGGACTGTGGATAATTATACATATATATATCAAAAAATCCATATTATATGCAGCCTCGTGGATCTTCTACTTACCTTATACTTCTCTTTTCTACCTTTTACTATAATTCTCCCCCACCTTTCATCTTATCCTCTCAATGAATCTTGCACACTGTTCTTATGCTACCTACTTGGTTTCCTTTTCTCTTTTAATCTTTCATGTAGGTTATTTATTTATTATCAACTTAAAATCATATTAAACTTACATTGAAATATCACGGAAGATCCTGCTGGAATCCACAGGGTCAGTTCCCTGGGATACCTCCTCATAAGTGTAATTTGACTTCAGGGGGTGGGTTTACCCTATGATCCCACTGAACCTTCATAGGAGGACCTTGGCCCTGAAGGCAACCCTTTATTGAAGTGGGGCCCCCTGGGGACTATACGGTCATCCTTTTATCACACACACAACATATATATATATATATAATAATATATCTATATTCGATATATATATATATATATATAATTTATATATATATTTACTTTATATCATATACTATTATATCGATATAGAATATATTTATGATAATATATATATATTAATATATATTATATTATTATATAGTTATGTATATATATGTATATTATGTATATATTTGTTATATATTTGTATATATATGGTCTAGATGATGTTATATGTATTGTGATATATTACATATATATTTATTTATATATATTTATTATATTTATATTTATACTATTTATATGTATATATAACATATATACATATATATAGTATATATATATATATAATACTATATTGTTCGTCTATTTATATTTAGTAGGTGTAGTTATATATTAAAATGTTATATATGTATGTATATATGTTTGTCATATATATGTATATTTATGATATAATATGTATATATATGTTAGTATATATGTATGATATATATAGTAGTAGTATATATATATATTATACATTATATATATGTTATATATATATATAATATATATATATATATTATTATTATATATATATATACATTCTAGTCTATAATGTATAGTATTTAGTATTTCTATATGTATTATATATTTATATGGACTATATAGTATATAGATATATATTAATAGATATATCTATATATATATATATATATAGTATATTATATATATATATATATATACCACATACATATATATACATATATTTACATTATACTCTATTACATGTATTATATGTAATATATCTAAAATAATATATACAATATATTATACAATTTATATTGTATCTCTATGTTGAATATCTGTCTATTGTAAGTATATAAACAGGATTTATATTAAATTAATCTCTATCTCTATTAACTCTATAATCCTAAATTACACATCATACTAGCACAAATCACCCCTGCAAAGGCTCTACTATATTATACTATACTCATATACTTAGTATATTTATATAAAGACTGTAATATATATGGCTTAATGTAGGAGTACTAGATATGTATCTATCTGTATTATATAGTATATAATGTATATAATATGTATGTTTTATCTATATTATATATAAAAATTATATATATATCAATATATATATATATATAATATATATATATACATATATATATATATATATCTCTACTATATTATTAATATATATATATATATATATCGTCATATAATATATATATATTATATATATTATCTTCTATGTATATATATATAATA
>NW_028234445.1:2036869-2041869 GCF_977035675.1 Penaeus japonicus | reverse complement strand
AAATGCATTCTTTTTTTTTAACTTAATTAATTTGATTTAATTTAATCATAATTGTTTAATGTTGCAAATGACTTATCAATTGATGATCCACTCTAAACAGTGGATTAAACTTAATGAATTAAAATTATCTAAAAAATAATAATAATAATAAATAAAAGTTGTAAGAAAAATAGGAATACAGAAGTGGCAAAAGCCAAGAAAACAGAACATATTCACCCAATTTTATTGATATGAAAAACAAGATATCGAGAGTCTTGAAACACGCAAGAGAGATTTCCATTCCTTTCATTCAGAACTGATTCCGTTACAGAACCTATTACGCCACAGGACAAAATAGGTTCAGAAAAAATCAAACGCATGTTCATGGGCAGTCTACACGTTCCCGGTCTCCCCAAAGAGGCTGTGAGGCAAAATAGGTATAGGTATTATCTATTGAGTATTAAGTGCAAATGATTCAATATCATCTAATAAGTATATGCGAGTACTCAGTGCAAAGGGGGTTCTCAGGTACATGGCCTTGGACTCTCACTTGTAGAGGAAATACTTGAACATTAACACGAAGCTGAAATGAGCAAATCTCTTTGTCCCATTGGGAATGAAATGAGTAATAAACATGTAATAAACATAAAGGTTATTCTTTGGGTAAAGGAACCAGAGGTCTTTCTGCTTTAGAAGAGTAACATAAGGTAAGGAGATGGCATGCATTGCTAGTATCATTCAAGAAAAGGTTACACTAATACTTATAGATATGCTCATATATGATCATGTATCTATAGGGATATGAAAGGATAGACAGGAAACATATGAAAATATACATTTGCTGATGTTTTATCTTCTTGAGGGAAAACAAAACAGATAAAGTTGAAAGAAAACTACACTATTTCCTTCTCCATTGTCTCTTCCTCTCCAAAAGACAAACACAATTTCTGCCGAAGAGTCTTTAGAGCTCACTGGTCGCTCCCTTCCGAGGGCGAGCTAACACGGCAAGGGTCACGCCCCTAGGCCGCACCTGAAGAATGGTCCTTGGCGGCTGCTAGTTTAAGATTGTCCCTGCCTGCTGCTTGGGGAGGCCCGACCCTGCTTGCTGCTTGGGGAGGCTCGACCCTGCCTGCTGCTTGGGGAGGCTCGACCCTGCCTGCTGCTTGGGGAGGCTCGTCCCTGCCTGCTGCTTGGGGAGGCTCGACCCTGCCTGCTGCTTGGGGAGGCTCGTCCCTGCCTGCTGCTTGGGGAGGCTCGTCCCTGCCTGCTGCTTGGGGAGGCTCGTCCCTGCCTGCTGCTTGGGGAGGCTCGTCCCTGTCTGCTGCTTGGGGAGGCTCGTCCCTGCCTGCTGCTTGGGGAGGCTCCTCCCTGCCTGCTGCTTGGGGAGGCTCGTTGCTGCGCACTGGTCCCCGACCCCTGCTCCTCCTCGCAAGAAGACTGAGTGGCAGAGACGCCTCTGAGGTTGAGGGCTGGTCAGCGCTCGCCACCTCCAACTCCTGAGACGGTTTCAATTCCCAAAGGAGAAGAGCATTTGAGACACTCACAGGCACTGCATTCGGGCTGTCTGTCACTGAAATCCTCTCCATGTTATTCGTGACTTTAAAAGTTCCACAAAAAAAACATTTCTCTCACATGACAACACGCACCTGCACACGCGTAAACACAGGCACGCACGCACACACTCACACGCACATGTACATACACATGCATGCACACACACACACACGCTCATGAAGGCACGTATAAACCCACAGTCGCAGTTACGCACATGCATGCACACACATGTGCATACACAAACACACGCACACACACATACATATATATGTATGTATGTATATATGTAATTATGTATATATATGTATGCATATATATATCTATCTATCTATCTATCTATCTATCTATATATATATATATATACATACATACATACATACATACACACACACACACACACACACACACACACACACACACACACACACACACACACATATATATATATATATATATATATATATATATATATATATATATATGTGTGTGTGTGTGTGTGTGTGTGTGTGGTTAATGTGTGTGTGTGTGGAGTTGTATGTATGTATATGTATATGTATGTGTATATGTATGTATATATATATATATATATATATATATATATACATATATATATATATATATATATATATATCGCCTCATATATATTATAAATCTATATATATATATATATATTATATATATATATATATATATATATATATATATATATATATATATATATATACATATATTCATAAATATATCAATATATATAGACATTATATATAAAGAGAGTGAGGGGAGGGCAGAGAGAGAGAGAGAGGTGGGGAGAGAGAGAGAGAGTGAGGCGAGAGTGCATACATTATTAAAGGGATCTACAAACCCCCCCATACTTGCCTCTGAATCCTCCACCTCAAACCCTCTATCCCTTAATAGGGAATGTAAATGTCTCATCTTCCGTTCTTGCACTCGTAACTGTCTCTGAAAAAAGATCAACCTTATCATATCCATATGTAGGCTCTACATCCCACCCATGTTCTATTACGTTCTATAACACCTAAAGCCCCGCTTTCTCTATCCCTTACTAACACACACTACTTCTATAATACTTCTATCTTCTATTTCTCTATCCCTTACTATCCCTCACTTACTCGTCTTACTGATGAATCAAATCTAGCAAAAGTAGTCAGTGCTTTGCCCTTTCCTATATGGTGTCAGTGTCTAGAAATGACCCTGATTTCGCCAAGAGAGGCGGCTTCTGAGCAAGGTCACGGGACATCAAGCCTGAAAGCAGTGGAGGATTCCTCTTCCTTATTTTCTTATCTTTTCTTATTATTGTTATCAGGTGAGAAGTGCCATGTTCAACTTGATTATTTTTTCAATCTATTGATTTATTGAACACGAAACTTGAGGAGGAACGTCATATTTTCGGCTTAAAAAAATCGTTTTTCTGAAAATCCGTAAATGACATCGTGTAGCCTTTCTGCGCATTGTGCAACAACCTGCCAGGCACAAGTGCATTTGGCGGCATTTAAAAATTTAAATGTCTACTACCCCACGCATTCGGGATTTAAATTTGTTTACATCTATACTGTCATTTATCTTCTTATAGCTTCTTCTGTATCTTATTTGTTCGATTTTTTTCGTGGTTATATGTACGTTTGGTACTGTATGATTTTTTTTCGTGGTTATTTGTACGTTTGGTACTGTATGATATGTTTTCCGCTGGTGTGGAGGGAGCGACGCAAGCACGTGCTCGATCTTCCCAGCGAGAGTAATTATACGCTGCATTCTCACACGAATTATTTGTGTTTTTTTTCGCGCGCCATTGATATTTAGTGCATTTTTCGTATCGTGTTTCATACACTGGGAAAACGTAAGAGGAAGACGTATTGGGACAAAGTAAGAAAGGAGGAAAGTGACGAGGTGGAACCTCAGCCAAGCACGTCGCGGGCTGATCCCAGTGCCTCACCCCCCCCCCCCAGCTGGCCCGGAACACGTGGATACAAAGAGGGCATCTCCACGCCAAACCTCTTGTCCCTTTCCTCCCGATTCCTCACCCCCCCCCCGCCCCCCCAGCTGGCCCGGAACACGTGGATACAAAGAGGGCATCTCCACGCCAAACCTCTTGTCCCTTTCCTCCCGATTCCTCACCCCCCCCCCCCAGCTGGCCCGGAACACGTGGATACAAAGAGGGCATCTCCACGCCAAACCTCTTGTCCCTTTCCTCCCGATTCCGAATCCGATTCCAAACAAAACACAAGAGACTGACGCCAAAGCCGTCCGAGTCAGAAGATTATCACCCGGGGGGCTTCGATGCTTAGGCCTAACGCGGCTACGATGAGTTGGGTGGCGCCCAATGACACCCTCCCCCCCCTCTGGGGGACTAATATTTTGTCTTTTCTAATACATGTGCATTCCTATATTGTATTAGAAAAGAAAAAGGGGGACCGGCCGCCAAATGCAATATCGGGGACATGACACCCCTTCCCGGTAAAAGTGACCTGAGGTGACCTGAATGACCCTCCTTGAAGATATGACCTTTTCAGCATCATCAGGTGTAAGGAACGGAACGAGGCATAGTTATATTGTGCTAAAAAAAGCATTACTCTACTGTATATTGTAACCTAAACATTAAAATGCATTTTTCTCGAAACTAAATTTTCAAGGGTTAAATTTATATATCTCAACTTCTATTGTTCCGATTTTAACATTTCTTGCGCCAAAATACTCAGAAAGGAGATCTCTTCAAAAGTGCATATTCAAATTAATTTATTCCGAAGCTCATAGGATCTACAATTTTTTTTCGGTAATTTTTACCAAAAAAAAAAAGGAAGCTTTATTTACTTTTATTTTCTGAACTTATTAATTGTTATTAATTATTATTAATTAATTATTATTATTAATTATTATTAATTATTATTATTATAATTAATTATTATTAATTATTAATAATTATTATTAATTATTATTAATTAATTATTAATTATTATTAATGCCTATATGCAGTCTCCTTCCTTTGAGTGTCTTGTAACTCTCATCCAAAGAAAATCCTTCTACTTTGAATAGTTTTTCACGAATATGATTCTTTTTGGCATAGGTGAAAATCTTAGAAAAAAATAATTTTGAAAGAAAGTAATGCATCGATTTTTATGAAAATTAAATCAGAGGTGCAACTTAAGGGAATGTCCAAGCTGTAAAAAAAAATCATTGATCTACACGGCCGCAGGAAGGGAAAATGTCCGAGAGCGCACGTAAAAATGTCCCTTCAGGACAGTTCTTAAGTTTTGGTCTCATGTGCCCTTTCCTGACAACTAAATCTGAGGTTAATCTTACATTCCTATAGGAAAATTGAAGTCATTTTAGATTCTAGTCTCATGTGGCTTTTTTACCGCCATCATCATTATGTCTTATTACTATCATTAAGATTATCATAGTCATCAAGACAATTCTTTTCTTAAGATCTATGTACTTCTGAATTGGTTTTT
>NW_028234445.1:2016869-2021869 GCF_977035675.1 Penaeus japonicus | reverse complement strand
GAAGGAAAATTGTACAGAAAATATAGAGTGACAAAGAGTAGGAAAAGGAGAATTATACAGAAAGTGTAGAGTGAGAAAGAGTAGGGAAAGGAGAATTATAAAGAAATTATAGAGTGAGAAAGAGTAGGAGAAGGAGAATTGTACAGAAAGTATGAAGTGACAAAGAGTAGAAGGAGAATTATACAGAAAATATAGAGTGACAAAAAGTAGGAGAAGGAGAATTATACAGAAAGTATGGGTGACAAATAGTAGGAGAAGGAGAATTATACAGAAAGTATAGAGTGACACAGAGCAGGAGAAGGAGAATGATACAGAAAGTATAGAGTGACAAAGAGTTGCAGAAGGAGAGTTATGACTGGAATTGCTCTGAGACTTACGAGGATAAAAAATCAAATGAAAACTGTGGTGAGGATGTTAATGAGAATTAAAATGAGAAGGGAACTGAGGTTAGGAATGAAAATGCCAATGCTAATTTGAATGGCAACAATTGTTATAATTGTATAATTATTATATTAATGACAATAATGATAATGAAAATAATTATGATACATACAAGCAAAAAGGAAAGCTTATGAATAAGCATGAAATGACTGGAGAATGAAATTAAATGGATGGAAAATGATGAAGAAAATGAGTGGAAATGAAAATGGGAAAGTATTCATGAATCGTGTAGAATTCATCATGATTTTAAAAGAAGGCTGATTATGATCAGTTATGTATTTTAATGCATCATACTGATGGCACATGATAGGAAGGAAAATAATAACCATAATGAAAATAAGGATGCGTCATTATACTTTCAGATCATTGTTTTTGGAATTATTATTATCAGTAACATAATATTTATAATGAAAAAAATGATATCAGTCATAAAAAAATTATTTAAAAACGATAATAAAGTGGTCATTCTAACCTAGATTGATATTAATATTGATAATAATAATGAATTGTATATCGTTTTATCTTAAATGTTTTTATAATATAATTATAATGAATGTTATTCTTAGTCATCATTATCATTATCATCATATATTATGGTTGTTATTTTTATTAGTATTATCATATATCATTATAATAATCAGATACAAAAGTAGGTAAATATCTTTTTCGTATGAATTTATATTATTGATATTTTTCATTTGGATATGTTAATCTTTGTACTTAGACAAACCTAACTTAAGTTGCGAGAGAAGAGGTATTTTGTAAAAAACGAATGCTAAGTTAGTGCATCCATCCTCTTAAACAGCACCTGCATAGCCATGTTATTGTTGCAAGCAAGTCTGTGGCGCAGCTACTTTGGGTGTTTTTGGCAAGAAGGCAAAAGAACAAGGAAGCTCCATCGTGTTATCCTCATTTTCATTACCATCATGATTACCGACACTGGCTTATAAGCTATGAGTGATAAAGACCTCACAACTACAACAAAACGCATGTAGGAGAACAAGCAACAACAGGATTCATCAGCAAAATTATCAATGATGACAAGAGGAAGGATATCCCTATGATTAATCATTTGAAATAGAAATAGGAGTATATCTATATTACGAAATAATTAAAATAGGAAGATAATATTTTTAACTATAACAATAATAATAATAATAATAGGAATGATATGTATAAAATCATATAGAAAAAAAAATTGACAATAAAAATGAAAATTATATCATAATGAAAAGAGTAAAAGAGGAAGAAAAGCAAGTATGAATGATGAAAAGTTGACTATTACAAAAGAAAATTTTTGAAATAATAAGTACATTTATAATTGAATGATAATAAAAATGAATATTTTATATGGATAATATTGTATCATAACATTGAAATTCATAATGATAATATGATAATGAATATAGTAACATTTTACAAATAACTCGGAAACAATAATAAAAGAACTTTCAAAGTAAACAACTGTAAAAGCATAAGGAATGGATAAATAGTCAAAAGAATAATGGCAATGATGGAAGAAATAAGAAAAACTGATGATAGATGTATCCTTATTAGATCTGAAGTAATAAAAAAAAAAAATGTTATCTAATTTCCATCAGAGAACAAAGATGAGAAAACTGTCAGAACACAAGCAAAATTCTTCTGTGTGCCTTTAAGAAGTCACATCGCTTTCTTCGTCTACCAGATCGCCTATACCATCCTTAGTCTTTGGCGATCACTCCTCCGCCCTTCTCGAGGAGCGTCTCTACAACAGCATACATGTGCCGTTCTCGTGAAGCACGATTGTAGCAGGGAGTTCCCCGACCTGAGGGAGGAAGATAGCTTCTGTTACTACGTGCCTATTGTGAGTAAGGTGACAGTCGTTGAGAAGGGAAGTTCAGGATGAACAATGTCGAAGGTGATGTTTGCAGTGAGACAATTACAGGAAGTCATAGAATGTTGAGTAGAACTGACAATGAGAGAAGCTCAGAATGTGAGTGGAGAATGACTCCAATAAGGTAGACATATGAGTGAGAATAAAAATGAAAAAGTGGAACAGTGAGTTGAATGACAGTTTCAATAAGGTGAATATGAGTGAGAATGACAGTGAGGTGAATGTGAGCTGAGAATGACAATGAGAAAGGTGAATATGTGTGAGAGTGAACAGTGAGAAGGAGAAATGAGTGTCGCCTTCCAATGAAAAGGGGAATGTGAAGATTAGCAATGACACTGAGACAAGTCTGCTGTTTCGAGTGAGAATGGACAATGATAAGGTGAATGTGAGTGACGAATGACAGGAGAAGTGTGAATATAAGTGAGACATGACAATGAGAAGCTGACTTGAGTGATGAATGACAGCCAGCTAAGGGAGAATATGAGAGAGACTGAACAAAGCACGAACACACAGTGTCAAAGTGAGTGTGAATGAGATTTAAACAAGTTAATATGAGTGAGAAGGAACAGTGATGAGGGTGACACTGAGGAGAAGCCTGACAGTATGAGAAGTGTGAATATGTAGTGAAGTGACAGTGAGAAGGTGGAATGAGATGAGAATGACAAAGATGACTTCTGGGCCTGCATGAGAGAATGAACAGTGATATGAAAGTGAATGTGCCCGGAGACTCATGACAACTTTGAGAAGGTGAACATGTTGAGATGAGAAATGGGCCAGTGAGCTGAATGTGCGGTGTTTCCTGGGACTGAAAATGTTTCAATCTGAAAAGAGATGAGAATGAATATGAGAAAGTGAATGATGAGTTGAGAATGAACAGTCAGAAGTTAAATGTGAGTAGGAAAATGCATAATGATAATCTGTGTGAATGTGGGTTGTCGACTAACCAATGGAGGAGACATGGATGTGAGATGAGCGACATGAAAATAGAGAAGGTTTCCTGTGAGTGAGAATGACAATGGAGAAGAGTGAATGTGAGTGAGCAATGTGCCAGTGAGCTTAATTTGAGTGAGAATAAAAATAAGGTGAAAGTGAAGAGTTGATAATCTACAATGCTACCAAAGTGAATATGCAGTGAGACGACAGTGTGACCGTCTGAATGTCAGCCTGAATAATTAGAGATGATAAGGTGAATGTGAGTGAGAATACCAAAACTGTCGAAGGTGTTAATTGTTTGACGTGAGGAATGACAATGAGACACGTGGTGAATGTGTAGTGAGAATGACAGTGAGAACTGGTGTCAATGTTTTTCTGAATGAGAATGGACAGTGAGAAAGTGGAATGTGAAAGAACGAATGACAGTAGGGGGGGGGGAGAAGGTTAATGTAGGATTGAGCATGTACAATGAGGTGAACTGGTGTTGAGTGAGAATGACAATGAGAAGATGACATACTGACTGTCTGAAAGAAAATAAGGTAATTATGCGTGAGAATGAACAATGAGAAGAATTGAATTGTGCAGTGAGAATGACAATGAAAAAGGTGAATGTGAGATGAGAATGACAGTTAGAAAGGTGAATGTGAGTGAAACACATGAGAAGCTTGAATGTGAGTCATAATGAAAATGAGAATGGAAGACTGTCAGTGTGAATGACAATGAGAAAGAGGGAATCGTGAGGCTGTGGAGAATGAAAAGAGAAAAGTAGAGTGTATGAGTGAAGCGATGAAAACTGAGAAGGCTAGATGTGAGTGAGAAATGACGTCCTTGAGAAGACTAAGAATGTGAGTGAGAATGACAATTAGAAGGTGAATGTGATGCTTGAGAGATAGAGTCAATGAGGTGAATGTGAGTGAGAATGACAATTGACCCTGAAGGTTTTACCCTATGAATGAGAACAGTGAAAGTGAGACAGTGAATGTGAGTCTTGATCATGACCAATGAGAAGGTGAATGCGAGTGAGAATGTTACATGATAAGGTAAGTGTGAGGAGTTAAATCTACAGAAACGAAGATGTGATGTGAGTGCGTAAACTATGATAACGAATAACTGGTGAATGTGGATGAGAATTGATAATTAAAAGGTGAACTGTTGCGAGAGAATGACAATTGAGAAGGTGACATGTACAGTGAGAATGACAGTGGAGAAGATGAATGTGAGTGTGAATGACAATAAGAAAGTGAATGTGAGGTGAGAAAGACAAATGAGAAAGGTGAAGGTGAGTGAGAATGAAAATGAGAATGTGAAAAGTGAGTGTGAATGACAATTAAAAGGTGCAATGTGAATGAGAAAGACAGTGAGGGTGAATGTGAGTGAGAATTGAAAATGAGTATGAATGTGAAAAGAGAATGAAACTACAGGTGAACTGTGATTGAATAATGACCTGTAAGAATGTATTTCATGTGATTCGTGAGATTGACAATGCGAAGGTGAATGTTCGTGAGCAATGACGGTGAGCAGGTTGAATGTGGAGTGAGAATGACAACATGAGAAGGGTGAAATGTGAGTTAGAATGACAATGAGAAGGGGAATGTGAGTGAGAATTTATAATAAGAAGGTGGAAATGTGATTTGAGAATGTGAACAATCAGAAATGTAATAATGTGAGTTAAAATGATAAGTGGAGAAGGTGTGAATGTGAGTAAGAAGGACAAATGAAATCTATGAATGTTGAGTGAGATAAGACAATG
>NW_028234445.1:2013728-2016769 GCF_977035675.1 Penaeus japonicus | reverse complement strand
TCACATTCACCTTCTCACTGTCATTCTTATTCACATTCACTCTCACTGTCATTCTTATTCACATTCACCTTCTCACTGTCATTCTCACTCACATTCACCTTCTCATTGTCATTCTCACTCACATCCACCTTCTCATTTTTATTCTCACTCACATTCACCTTATCATTCTCATTATCACTCACATTCAGCTTCTCACTGTCGGTCTCACTCATATTCACTTTCTCATATTCATTCTCACTCACTTTCACCTTATTTTTGTTCTCACTCACATTCAGCTCACTGTCATTCTCACTCACATTCACCTTCTCATTGTCATTCTCACTCACATTCACCTTCTCATTTTCATTCTCACTCACATCCACCTTCTCATTGTTATTCTCACTCACATTCACCTTATCATTATTATTTTCACTCACATTCAACTTCTGACTGTCATTCTCACTCACTTTCACCTTATTTTCATTCTCACTCACATTCAGCTCACTGTCATTCTCACTCACATTCACCTTCTCATTGTCATTCTCATTCACATTCACTTTCTCACTGTCATTCTCACTCACATTCCCCTCATCATTGTCATTCTCACTCATTCACCTTCTCAATGTCACTCACACATATTCACCTTCTCACTGTCATTCTCACTCACATTCACCTCACTGTCATTCTCACTCATATTCACTTTTTAACTCTCATTCACACTCACTTTCACTTTTTCATTTTCATTCTCACTCATATTCACCTTATTGTCATTCTCACTCACATTCAGCTTCTCATTGTCATTCTCACTTATATTCACCTTCTCACTGTCATTCTCACTCACATTCCCCTTATCATTGTCATTCTCACTCATTCACCTTCTCACTGTCACTCTCACACATATTCACCTTCTCACTGTCATTCTCACTCACATTCACCTCACTGTCATTCTCACTCATATTCACCTTTTAACTCTCATTCACACTCACTTTCATTTTTTCATTTTTATTCTCACTCATATTCACCTTATTGTCATTCTCACTTACATTCAGCTTCTCATTGTCATTCTCACTCACATTCACCTTCTAATTGTCATTCTCACTCACATTCACCTTCGCATTGTCATCCTCACTTCCCTTCTCACGCTCATTACTCACAAACAGACGTCTAACAGAAGCATCTTCCTCCCTCAGGTTGGACTCCCTTACACTTTGCTTCCGTGAACGGCCATCATGCTGTTGTAGAGACGCTCCTCGAGAAGGGCGGAGAAGTGAACGCCAAGAATGCACATGGTAAGGCGATTGGAAAGCGAGTGACTTCTTAAAGGCACCAGAAGAATTTTGTTTTTGTTTATTTTCTGATATTTGTCTCTGTGGAAATTTATAACAATTATTATTCAGATCTAATAAGGATACATCTATCATCAGGTTTTCTTATTTCTTCATCATTCAATATTTTTTTTTATTTATCCAATCCTTATGTTTTAGTTGTTAATTTGAGTTATTTGTAAATGTTATATATTCATTATCATTTGTCATATGTATTTCAAGGTTATGATTATTATTATCATACAAATATTCATTATTATTATACATTCATAAGCTCTTATCATTTATTACAATTACATTTGTATTATTATTATTATTATTTCAAGAATTTTATTTTTGTAATTGTCAATTTTCATCATTCATCTTTTTTCTTCCTCTTTTATCTCTTTTCCTTATTGATATCATTTTTATTTTTACCCTTCAATTTTTCTTAAATATGATTTTATACATATCATTGCTATGATTATTATTATTATTGTTATAGTTAGAATTATCACTATTTTAATTATTCATATTACTGTTATTTCTATTGAAATTATTATCATAGGTTATCCTTCCTCTTGTCATCATTGATAATTTTGCTGATGATCCTGTTGTTCTTGTTCTCCTACATGCTTTTGTTGTAGTTGTGATGTCTTTATCACTCATAGTACCAGTGTCGGTAAATCATGATGGTAATGACAATGAGGATAACACGATGGCTTCCTTGTTCTTCCTTCTTGCAAACAACCAAGTCTGCTCACAGCTTGCTTGCAACAAACATGGCTATGCAGGTGCTGTTAAGAGGAATGCACTACTTAGCATTCGTTTTACAAAATACCTCTTCTCGCAACTTAAGTTAGGTTTGCTAAATACAAAGATAACATATCCAAATGAAATATCAATAATATAAGTTGATACGAGAAAAGATATTACCTATTTTGTTTGATTATTATAATAATGATAATACTAATAAAAATAACCATAATAATGAAGATAATGTTAATGATGACTAAGAATAACATTGATTATAATTATATAAAAACATTAAAGATAACAATAACATTCATTATTATTATCAATATTAATATCAAACTAGTTAGAATGGCCATTATTATTTTTTGATAATTCTTATGACTGATATCATAATTTCTTTCATTATAAATATTATGTTACTGATAATACTAATTCCAAAAACAATGATAGAAGTATAATGAGATCCTTATTTTCATTATGGTTATTATTTTCCTTCCTATCATTGCCATCAGAATATGCATTAAAATTATAATGATCATAATCATTCTTCAAATCATAATGATTCTCATTCATGAATACTTTCCTGATTTTGTTTCCACTCTCATTTTCTTCATCATTTTCCATCCCTTTCATTTCATTCTATAGTCATTTCATGCTTATTCATAAGCGTTCCTTTTTGCTTGTATTTATCATAAATATTTTCATTAGCATTATTATTATTATTAATATAATAATCATTACAATTATAACAATTGTTGCCATTCAAATTAGCATTGACATTTTCATTCCCAACCTCAGTTCCCTTCTCATTTTGATTCTCATTAACATCATCACGACAGTTTTCATTTTAACTTTTATCCTTGGAAGTCTCAGAGCCATTCCAGTCATTACTCTCCTTCTCCTACTCTTTGTCACTATACTTTCTGTATAATTTTCCTTCTCCTCCTCTTTGTCACTCTATACTTTCTGTATAATTCTCCTTCTCCTATTCTTTGTCACTCT
>NW_028234445.1:2006228-2011228 GCF_977035675.1 Penaeus japonicus | reverse complement strand
TTATCATCCTCACTCACATTCACCTTCTCATTGTCATTCTCACTCACATTCACCTTCCAATTGTCATTCTCACTCACATTCACTTTCCCATTGTCATTCTCACTCATTCACCTTCTCATTGTCATTCTAACTTATTCAACTTCTCATTGTCATTCTCTCTTACATTCACCTTCTCATTGTCATCCTCACTCACATTCACCTTCTCATTGTCATTCTAACTCACATTCACCTTCTCATTACCATTCTCACTCACATTCACCTTGCCATTGTCATTCTCACTCACATTCACCTTCCCTTTGTCATACAGATTCATTCACCTTCTCATTGTCATTCTCACTCATACCCACCTCCTCATTGTCATTCTCACTCATTTACCTACTTTCTGTCATTCTCACTCGCATCCACCTTTTCATGTCATTCTCATTCATATTCACCTTCTTATTGTCATTCTCAATCTCACTCACATTCACCTTCTCATTGTCATTCTCACTCACATTCACCTTCTCATTTTCATTCTCACTCTCACTCACATTCACCTCATTTTCATTTTCACTCACATTCACCTTATTGTCATTCTCACTCACATTCAACTTCTCACAGTCATTCTCTTTTACATTTACCTTCTCATTGTCATTCTCACTCAGATTCACCTTCTCATTGTCATTCTCACTCACATTAACCTTCTCATTGTCATTCTCACTCACATTCACCTTCTCATTGTCAATCTCACTCATTCACCTTCTCATTGTCATTCTCACTCATTCACCTTCTCATTGTCATTCTCAGTCATTCACCTTCTCATTGTCATTCTCACTCACATTCACCTTCTCATTGTCATTCTCAGTCATTCACCTTCTCATTGTCATTCTCAGTCATTCACCTTCTCATTGACATTCTCACTCACATTCACCTTCTCATTGTCATTCTCACCCACATTCACCTTCTCATTGTCATTCTCACTCACATTCATCTTTTCATTCTCATTCTCATCCACATTCACCTTCTCATTGTCATTCCTACTCACATTCACCTTCTCATTGTCATTCTCACTCATTCACCTTCTCATTATCATTCTCACTCATTCACCTTCTCATTGTCATTCTTACTCATTCACCTTCTCATAGTCTTTCTCACTCATTCACCTTCTCATCATCATTCTCACTCACATTCACCTTCTCATTGTCATTCTCACTCACATTCACCTTCTCATTGTCATTCTCACTCATTCACCTTCTCTATCATTCTTACTCACATTCACCTTCTCATTGTCATTCTCACTGATTCACCTTCTCATGTCATTCTCATTCACATTCCCCTTCTCATTGTCATTCTCACTCACATTCACCTTCGCATTGTCATTCTCACTCACATTCATCTTTTCATTCTCATTCCCATCCACATTCACCTTCTCTTTGTCATTCCTACCTACATTCATCTTCTCATTGTCATTCTCACTGATTCACCTTCTCATTGTCATTCTCACTCGTATTCTCCTTCTTATGTCATTCTCACTCACATTCACCTTCTCATTTTCATTCTCACTCTCACTCACATTCACCTTTTAATTGTCATTCTCACTTACTCACATTCTCATTGCCATACTCACTCGCATTCAACTTCTCATTGTCATTCTCACTCACATTCATCTTTTCATTGTCCTTCTTACTCACATTCACCTTCTCATTGTCATTCTCACTCACATTCACCTTCTCATTATCATTCTCACTCACATTCACCTGCTCACCGTCATTCTCACTCACATTCACCTTCTCATTGTCAATCTCACTCACATTCACATTCTCACTGTCATTATCACTCACATTCTCCTTATTTTCATTCTCACTCACATTCACCTCATTTTCATTCTCACTCACATTCACCTCACTGTCATTGTCATTCACATTCACCTTTTAATTGTCATTCACACTCACTTTCACATTCTCATTTTCATTCTCACTCACCTTCACCTTATCATTGTCTTACTCACATTCACTTTATTATTGTCATTCTCACTCACATTCATCTTCTCACTGTCATTCTCACTTACATTCACCTTCTCATTGTCATTCTCACTCACATTCACCTTATCATTATCATTCTCACCCACTTTCACCTTCACATTGTCATTCTCACTCACATTCACCTTCTCGTTATCATTCTCACTCACATTCACCTTCGCATTGTCATTTTCACTCACACTCACCTTCTCATGTCATTCTCACTTGCATTCACCTTCTCATTGTCATTCTCACTCACATTCACCTTCTCACTTTCATTCTCATTCATATTAACCTTCTCATTGTCATTCTCACTCACATTCACCTCATTGTCATTCTCACTCACATTCACCTTCTAATTGTCATTCTCACTCACATTCATCTTTTCATTGTCATTCTCACTCACATCTGCTTTCTGATTTTTATTTTCACTCACATTCACTTTCTCATTTTCATTCTCACTCACATTCATCTTCTCATTGTCATTCACACTGACATTCACCTTCTCATTTTCATTCTGACTCACATTCAACTTCTCATTTTCACTCACATTCACCTTCTAACTTTCATTCTCACTCACATTCACCTTCTCATTGTCATTCTCACTCACATTCACCTTCTCATTGTCATTCTCACTCATAATTACCTTATTTTCATTCTCAGTCATATTCATCTTCTCATTGTCATTCTCACTCACATTCACCTCATTGTCATGCTCACTCACATTCACCTTCTCACTGTCATTCTTATTAACATTCACTTTCTCACTGTCATTCTTATTCACATTCACCTTCTCACTGTCATTCTCACTCACATTCACCTTCTCATTGTCATTCTCACTCACATTTACCTTCTCATTTTCATTCTCACTCACATCCACCTTCTCATTGTTATTCTCACTCACATTCTACTATCATTATCATTTTCACTCACATTCAACTTCTGACTGTCATTCTCACTCATATTCACTTTCTCATATTCATTCTCACTCACTTTCACCTTATTTTCATTCTCACTCACATTCAGTTCACTGTCATTCTCACTCACATTCACCTTCTCATTGTCATTCTCATTCACATTCACTTTCTCACTGTCATTCTCACTCACATTCCCCTCATTGTCATTCTCACTCATTCACCTTCTCACTGTCACTCTCACACACATATTCACCTTCTCACTGTCATTCTCACTCACATTCACCTCACTGTCATTCTCACTCATATTCACCTTTTAACTCTCATTTACACTCACTTTCACTTTTTCATTTTTATTCTCACTCATATTCACCTTATTGTCATTCTCACTCTCATTCAGCTTCTCATTGTCATTCTCACTCACATTCACCTTCTTCCTGTAATTCTCACTCCCAATCACCTTCGCATTGTCATCCTCACTTCCCTTCTCACGCTCATTACTCACAAACAGACGTCTAACAGAAGCATCTTCCTCCCTCAGGTTTGACTCCCTTACACTTTGCTTCCCGCAACGGCCATGATGCTGTTGTAGAGACGCTCCTCGAGAAGGGCGGAGAAGTGAACGCCAAGGATGAGAATGGTAAGGCGATTGGAAAGCGAGTGACTTCTTAAAGGCGCCAGAAGAAGTTTGTTTTTGTTTATTTTCTCATATTTGTCTCTGTGGAAATTTATAACAATTATTATTCAGATCTAATAAGGATACATCTATCAGCAGTTTTTCTTATTTCTTCATCATTCATTATTCTTTTCTATTTATCCATTCCTTATGTTTGAGTTATTTGTAAATGTTACTTATTCATTATCATTTATCATATGAATTTCAATGTTATGATCAATATTATCATAAGAATATTCATTTTTATTATACATAAAAAATATTCATTTTTATTATCATTTATTAAAATGTATTGTTATTTCAAAAATTTTCTTTTGTAATAGTCACTTTTCATCATTCATCTTTTTTCCTCCTCTTTTACTCTTTTCATTATTGATATAATTTTCATTTTTATTTCAATTTTTTTTCTATATGATTTTATACATATAATTCCTATTATTATTATTATTATTATTGTTATAGTTAAAAATATTATTATTTTAATTATTCGTATTACTCCTATTTCTATTTCAATGATTATCATAGGATATCCTTCCTCTTGTCATCATTGATAATTTTGCTGATGATCCTGTTGTTCTTGTTCTCCTACATGCTTTTGTTGTAGTTGTGAGGTCTTTATCACTCATAGTACCAGTGTCGGTAAATCATGATGGTAATGACAATGAGGATAACACGATGGCTTCCTTGTTCTTCCTTCTTGCAAACAACCAAGTCTGCTCACAGCTTGCTTGCAACAAACATGGCTATGCAGGTGCTGTTAAGAGGAATGCACTACTTAGCATTCGTTTTACAAAATACCTCTTCTCGCAACTTAAGTTAGGTTTGCTAAGTACAAAGATAACATATCCAAATGAAATATCAATAATATAAGTTCATACGAGAAAAGATATTACCTATTTTGTTTGATTATTATAAAGATAATGATAATACTAATAAAAATAACCATAATAATGATGATAATGATAATGATGACTAAGAATAACATTGATTATGATTATATAAAAAACATTAAAGATAACAATAACAATCATTATCATTATCAATATCAAAATCAAACTAGTTAGAATGACCACTATTATTTTTAAATAGTTTCTATGACTGATAGCATAATTTCTTTCATTATAAATATTATGTTACTGATAATACTAATTCCAAAAACAATGATAGAAGTATAATGAGATCCTTATTTTCATTATGGTTATTATTTTCCTTCCTATCATTGCCATCAGAATATGCATTAAAATTATAATGATCATAATCATTCTTAAAATCATGATGATTCTCATTCATGAATACTTTCCCATTTTCATTTCCACTCATTTTCTTCATCATTTTCCATCCCTTTCATTTCATTCTCTAGTCATTTCATGCTTATTCATAAGGTGTCCTTTTTGCTTGTATTTATCATAAATA
>NW_028234445.1:1983728-1993728 GCF_977035675.1 Penaeus japonicus | reverse complement strand
AGTAAGGGATAGAGAAAGAGGGGCTTTAGGTGTTATAGAATGTAATAGAACATGGGGGAGATGTAGAGCCTACATATGGATATGATAAGGTTGATCTTTTTTCAGAGACAGTTACGAGTGCAAGAACGGAAGATGAGACATTTACATTCCCTATTAAGGGATAGAGGGTTTGAGGTGGAGGATTCAGAGGCAAGTATTTTGTAGATCCCTTTAATAATGTATGCTCTCTCTCTCTCTCTCTCTCTCTCTCTTCTCTCTCTCTCTCTCTCTCTCTCTCTCTCTCTCTCTCCTCTCTCTCTCTCTCTCCTCTCGTAAATATAATGTCTATATATATACATATATATATATATATATATATATATATATATATATATATATATATATATATATATACATATACATACATATACATATATATGTATGTATATATGTGTGTATATATATATTTATATATATATATATATATATATTTATATATATGTGTGTGTGTATGAATATATATATATATATATATATATATATATATATATATATATATATATATATATATATATATATAATATATATATATATATATATATACATATATATATATATATATATATATATATATATATATATATATATATATATTTATAAATATATGTATATATATACACACACACACACACACACACACACATATATATATATATATATATATATATATATATATATATATATATATATATATATATATATATATATATATATATATATTTATACATACAAATATATAACTCTGTGTTTGTGTATGCACATGTGTGTGCATGCATGTGCGTTAGTGCGACTGTGGGTTTATACATGCTTTCATGTGTGTGTGTGTGTGCACATGCATGTGCATGTACAATTGTACATGTGTGTGTGAGTATGTGCGTGTTGTCATGTGAGAGAAATGTTTTTTGTGGAACTTTTAAAGTCACGAATAACATAGAGAGGATTTGAGTGACAGACAGCCCGAATGCAGTGCCTGTGAGTGTCTCAAATGCTCTTCTCCTTTGGGATTTGAAACCGTCTCAGGAGCTGGAGGCGGCGAGCGCTGGCCAGCCCTCGACCTCAGAGGCGTCTCTGCCACTCAGTCTTCTTGCGAGGAGGAGCAGGGGTCGGGGACCAGTGCGCAGCGACGAGCCTCCCCAAACAGCAGGCAGGGACGAGCCTCCCCAAGCAGCAGGCAGGGTCGAGCCTCCCCAAGCAGCAGGCAGGGTCGAGCCTCCCCAAGCAACAGGCAGGGACGAGCCTCCCCAAGCAGCAGGCAGGGACAATCTTAAACTAGCAGCCGCCAAGGACCATTCTTCAGGTGCGGCCTAGGGGCGTGACCCTTGCCGTGTTAGCTCGCCCTCGGAAGGGAGCGACCAGTGAGTTCTAAAGACTCTTCGGCAGAAATTGTGTTTGTCTTTTGGAGAGGAAGAGACAATGGAGAAGGAAATAGTGTAGTTTTCTTGCAACTTTATCTATTTTGTTTTCCTCAAAAAAGATAAAACATAAGCAAATGTATATTTTCATATGTTTCCTGTCTATCCCTTCATATCCCTATGGATACATGATCATATATGAGCATATCTATAAGTATTAGTATAACCTTTTCTTAAATGATACTAGCAATGCATGCCATCTCCTTACCTTATATTACTCTTATAAAGCAGAAAGACCTTTGGTTCCTTTACCCAAAGAATAAGCTTTATGTTTATTACATGTTTATTACTAATTTCATTCCCAACGGGACAAAGAGATTTGCTCATTTCAGCTTCGTGTTAATGTTCAAGCATTTCCTCTACAAATGAGAGTCCAAGGCCATGTACCTGAGAACCCCCTTTGCACTGAGTACTCGCATATACTTATTAGATGATAATGAATCATTTGCACTTAATACTCAATAGATAATACCTATACCTATTTTGCCTCACAGCCTCTTTGGGGAGACCGGGAACGTGTAGACTGCCCATGAACATGCGTTTGATTTTTTCTGAACCTATTTTGTCCTGTGGCGTAATAGGTTCTGTAACGGAATCAGTTCTGAATGAAAGGAATGGAAATCTCTGTTGCGTGTTTCAAGACTCTCAATATCTTGTTTTTCATATCAATAAAATTGGGTGAATATGTTCTGTTTTCTTGGCTTTTTCCTATTTGCCACTTCTGTATTCCTACTTTTCTTACAACTTTTGTTTATTACTATTAATTTTTAAATAATGATCATCTATTTAGTTTAATCCACTTTTTAGAGTGGATCATTATTTGATAAATAATTTGCAACATTAAAATATTATGATTAAAGAAATTCAAATTAATTAAGATAAAAAAAGAATGCATTTATATTTTTACTTCAGTTACTTACCTGTCTATCTGTCTCCCTATCTTTCTGTCTTTCTAACTATCTTTCTTCCTCTACAACTATCTTCATATCTCTCTATCGTATCCCTCTTTCTTCCTATCTCTCTATCTTTTTTATCTGACTCTCCTCCTATTCCTCTCTATTCCTACTTCCTCGTTCGAACTATGTTTCTCCATACCTCTTTATACTTACACACAGCATATAACTACTTCCTCCTCCTCCTCCCCTTCCACCATATCTTCCTCTTCCTCCTACATTTTCCCTTCTCCGCTTCTTCCCGTTTCTTTTCTCCCCTTCCTCCTTCCCCCTTATTTTCCTCTTTCTCCTACTTTTTCCCTTCTCCCTTTCCTTTTTATATTCCTCTTCCTCCGCATTCACTCCTCCCCTTCGTCTTTATCTTCTGTCTCTTAGTTTTTTCCCTTCTCCACCTGCAACTCTTTCTCTTCTCCTCCCCTTCCCTCTTATCTTCCTCTTCCTCTTTCTCTTTCCCTTCTCAACTCCTCTTCTTTTTCTTCTCCCCCTCGATCTTATCTTTTTCTTCCTCATCCTCTTTCCCATCTCATTATCTTCTACCTTATCTTCCTCCTCCTTTGCTTTCTCTTCTCCTATCCATCCCTCCCTTCCCCTTCCCCCTCTTCCCTTCTCTTCCCTTCCTCCTTCTCTTCCTCCCCCTCCCCTTTATCTTCCCCTTTCTCCTCCTCTTTCCCTTCCTCCTTATCATCCCCCTCCCCCTTATCTTCCCCTTCCACCTCCCTCTTTCTCTTCTCCTTCCCTTCCTCCTTCTCATCCCCCTCCCCCTTATCTTCCTCTTTCCCTTCTCCTTCTCTTCCTCCTCCCCCTCCCCCTTATCTTCCCCTTCCACCTCCCTCTTTCTCTTCTCCTTCCCTTCCTCCTTCTCATCCCCCTCCCCTTTATCTTCCCCTTTCTCCTCCTCTTTCCCTTCTCCTTCCCTTCCTCCTTCTCATCCCCCTCCCCCTTATCTTCCCCTTCCACCTCCCTCTTTCTCTTCTCCTTCCCTTCCTCCTTCTCATCCCCCTCCCTCTTTCTCTTCTCCTTCCCTCTTCCCCTCTCCTTCCTCTTCCTCTCATCCCCCTCCCTCTTATCTTCCCTTCCACTCCTCTCCCTCCCACTCTCCTTCCCTTCCTCCTCCCCCTCCCCTCTCTCTTCCCCTTCCACCTCCCTCTTTCTCTTCTCCTTCCCTTCCTCCTTCTCATCCCCCTCCCCCTTATCTTCCCCTTCCACCTCCCTCTTTCTCTTCTCCTTCCCTTCCTCCTTCTCATCCCCCTCCCCCTTATCTTCCCCTTCCACCTCCCTCTTTCTCTTCTCCTTCCCTTCCTCCTTCTCATCCCCCTCCCCCTTATCTTCCCTTCCCCTCCCTCCTCTTCCTCTTCTCCTTCCCTTCCTCCTTCTCATCCCCCTCCCTCTTATCTTCCCCTTCCACCTCCCTCTTTCTCTTCTCCTTCCCTTCCTCCTTCTCATCCCCCTCCCTCTTATCTTCCCCTTCCACCTCCCTCTTTCTCTTCTCCTTCCCTTCCTCCTTCTCATCCCCCTCCCCCTTATCTTCCCCTTCCACCTCCCTCTTTCTCTTCTCCTTCCCTTCCTCCTTCTCATCCCCCTCCCCCTTATCTTCCCCTTCCACCTCCCTCTTTCTCTCTCCTTCCCTTCCTCCTTCTCATCCCCCTCCCCTTATCTTCCCCTTCCACCTCCCTCTTTCTCTTCTCCTTCCCTTCCTCCTTCTCATCCCCCTCCCCCTTATCTTCCCCTTCCACCTCCCTCTTTCTCTTCTCCTTCCCTTCCTCTTTCCCCCCCCCTCCCCCTTATCTTCCCCTTCCACCTCCCTCTTTCTCTTCTCCTTCCCTTCCTCCTTCTCATCCCCCTCCCCCTTATCTTCCCCTTCCACCTCCCTCTTTCTCTTCTCCTTCCCTTCCTCCTTCTCATCCCCCTCCCTCTTATCTTCCCCTTCCACCTCCCTCTTTCTCTTCTCCTTCCCTTCCTCCTTCTCATCCCCCTCCCTCTTATCTTCCCTTTCCCCTTCCTCTTTCCCACCCCTCCCCCTTCTCTTCCCCTTCCACCTCCCTCTTTCTCTTCTCCTTCCCTTCCTCCTTCTCATCCCCCTCCCCCTTCTCTTCCCCTTCCACCTCCCTCTTTCTCTTCTCCTTCCCTTCCTCCTTCTCATCCCCCTCCCTCTTATCTTCCCTTTCCCCTTCCTCTTTCCCACCCCTCCCCCTTCTCTTCCCCTTCCACCTCCCTCTTTCTCTTCTCCTTCCCTTCCTCCTTCTCATCCCCCTCCCTCTTATCTTCCCTTTCCCCTTCCTCTTTCCCACCCCTCCCCCTTCTCTTCCCCTTCCACCTCCCTCTTTCTCTTCTCCTTCCCTTCCTCCTTCTCATCCCCCTCCCTCTTATCTTCCCTTTCCCCTTCCTCTTTCCCACCCCTCCCCCTTCTCTTCCCCTTCCACCTCCCGCTTTCTCTTCTCCTTCCCTTCCTCCTTATCATCCCCCTCCCCCTTATCTTCCCCTTCCACCTCCCTCTTTCTCTTCTCCTTCCCTTCCTCCTTCTCATCCCCCTCCCTCTTATCTTCCCTTTCCCCTTCCTCTTTCCCACCCCTCCCCCTTCTCTTCCCCTTGTCCTGTGGCGTAATAGGTTCCGTAACGGAATCAGTTCTGAATGAAAGGAATGGAAATCTCTCTTGCGTGTTTCAAGACTCTCGATATCTTGTTTTTCATATCAATAAAATTGGGTGAATATGTTCTGTTTTCTTGGCTTTTGCCACTTCTGTATTCCTATTTTTCTTACAACTTTTATTTATTATTATTATTATTTTTTAGATAATTTTAATTCATTCAGTTTAATCCACTATTTAGAGTGGATCATCAATTGATAAATCATTTGCAACATTAACAAATTATAATTAAATTAAGTCAAATTAAGATTTTAAAAAATGTGAATCCATTTATAATTTTACTTCGGTTACTTGTCTGTTGTATTAAGACATCTACTTACCTGTCTTTCTGTCTCCCTATCTTTCTGCCTTTCTAAATATCTCTTTATCTCTCTTCTCTATATCTCTACCTTCTTATCTGTCTTTCTTCCTCTACATCTATCTTCATATCTCTCTATCTTATCCCTCTTTCTTCCTATCTCTCTTTTTTTATCTGACTCTCTTCTTATTCCTCTCTATTCCTATCTCCACTTTCGATCTATCTTTCTGTATACCTCTTTATATTTACACACAGCATATAACTACTTCCTCTTCCTCTTCCTCTTTCCCTTCTCCACCTCCTCTTCTTTCTCTCCTCCTCTCTCTCCATCTTATCTTCCTCCTCCTCCTTCTCTTTCCCATCTCATTACCTTCTACCTTATCTGCCTCTTCCTTCGCTTTCTCTTCTCATCCCCTTCCTCCTTCCCCTCCTCCCCTTTATCTTCCTGTTCACCCTCCTTTTTTTCATTCCTCCTTCCCATCCCCCTCCCCCTTCTCTTCCCCTTCCTCCTACCTCTTTCCCTTCTCCTTCCCTTCTTCCTTCTTATTTCCCTCCCCCTTATTTTCCTCTTTCCTTTCTCTTTCCCACCCCCTCCCCCTTCCTCTTCCCTCTTTCCCTTCTCCTTCCCCTCCCCCTTATCTTCCTCTTCCCCTTCCTCCTTCCCTTCCGTGTCCTTTTTCCTGTGTTCGTTTCCGCCTCGAATCTCCAGTTTGTCTAGCGGCTGCATTTGCTAACGGAAGGCCCGAGGCATAGAAAGTGATTTAAGGATTCATACTTAAGAAGGACACAGAGAGAACCTAGGGCAGATCAAGGCAGATCAGGTCAGGCAGACAGACAGACAAGAGAACAGGCAGAGCGAACAGTCCACAATAAAGACCCTAGGGCAGATCAAGGCAGATCAGGTCAGACAGACAGACAGACAGACAAGAGAACAGGCAGAGCGAACAGTCCACAATAAAGACCCTAGGGCAGATCAAGGCAGATCAGGTCAGACAGACAGACAGACAAGAGAACAGGCAGAGCGAACAGTCCACAATAAAGACCCTAGGGCAGATCAAGGCAGATCAGGTCAGACAGACAGACAAGAGAACAGGCAGAGCGAACAGTCCACAATAAAGACCCTAGGGCAGATCAAGGCAGATCAGGTCAGACAGACAGACAGACAGACAGACAAGAGAACAGGCAGAGCGAACAGTCCACAATAAAGACCCTAGGGCAGATCAAGGCAGATCAGGTCAGACAGACAGACAGACAAGAGAACAGGCAGAGCGAACAGTCCACAATAAAGACCCTAGGGCAGATCAAGGCAGATCAGGTCAGACAGACAGACAGACAGACAGACAAGAGAACAGGCAGAGCGAACAGTCCACAATAAAGACCCTAGGGCAGATCAAGGCAGATCAGGTCAGACAGACAGACAGACAAGAGAACAGGCAGAGCGAACAGTCCACAATAAAGACCCTAGGGCAGATCAAGGCAGATCAGGTCCGAACAGGCAGAGCGAACAGTCCACAATAAAGACCATGGCACGTGAACGTCTGTCTGTTATCCACCGAACTCACAACCAGGGCATCGAGTGCTTTACAACTGCTACAGCGGTTACAACACTGCTCCCAGTGGTGGGTTACAACACTGCTCCCAGTGGTGGGTTACAACACTGCTCCCAGTGGTGGGTTACAACACTGCTCCCAGTGGTGGGTTACAACACTGCTCCCAGTGGTGGGTTACAACACTGCTCCCAGTGGTGGGTTACAACTGGCGGCACAAGCGGGTTACACACACACAGAGTGACAAATAGACATGCATGCAGCTTCCCCTGAGAGAGAGAGAGAGAGAGAGGATGAATGAGGTGGATGGGAGGGCGGGAGAGAAAGCGAGCGAGCGAGAGAAAGAGAGAGAGAGAGAGAGAGGATGAATGAGGTGGATGGGAGGGCGGGAGAGAAAGCGAGCGAGCGAGAGAAAGAGAGAGAGAGAGAGAGAGAGAGGATGAATGAGGTGGATGGGAGGGCGGGAGAGAAAGCGAGCGAGCGAGAGAAAGAGAGAGAGAGAGAGAGAGAGGATGAATGAGGTGGATGGGAGGGCGGGAGAGAAAGCGAGCGAGCGAGAGAAAGAGAGAGAGAGAGAGAGAGAGAGATCACTCATTTTATCATTGTTGGTTCCTGCCAGTGAACCAGTGTCAAAGACATAAATAACAGAATATACGTATTAAAAAATAAATAAATAAATAAAAACAATGATGGAGAAAAACGTTTTTTTGTGGAACTTTTAAAGTCACGAATAACATGGAGAGGATTTGAGTGACAGACAGCCCGAATGTAGTGCCTGTGAGTGTCTCAAATGCTCTTCTCCTTTAGGATTTGAAACCGTCTCAGGAGCTGGGGGCGGCGAGCGCTGGCCAGCCCTCGACCTCAGAGGCATCTCTGCCACTCAGTCTTCTTGGGAAGAGGAGCAGGGGTCAGGGACCAGTGCGACGTTCCTCCCCAAGCAGCAAGCAGGGTCGAGCCTCCCCAAGCAGCAGGCAGGGACGAGCCTCCCCAAGCAGCAGGCAGGGACAATCTTAAACTAGCAGCCGCCAAGAACCATTCTTCAGGTGCGGCCTAGGGGCGTGACCCTTGCCGTGTTAGCTCGCCCTCGGAAGGGAGCGACCAGTGAGCTCTAAAGACTTTTCGGCAGAAATTGTGTTTGTCTTTTGGAGAGGAAGAGAAAATGGAGAAGGAGATAGTGTAGTTTTCTTTCAACTTTTTCTCTCTTGTTTTCCCTCAAGAAGATAAAACATAAGCAAATGTATATTTTCATATGTTTCCTGTCTATCCTTTCATATCCCTATAGATACATGATCATATATGAGCATATCTATAAGTATTAGTATAACCTTTTCTTGAATGATACTAGCAATGCATGCCATCTCCTTACCTTATGTTACTCTTCTAAAGCAGAAAGACCTCTGGTTCCTTTACCCAAAGAATAACCTTTATGTTTATTACATGTTTATTACTCATTTCATTCTCAACGGGACAAAGAGATTTGCTCATTTCAGCTTCGTGTTAATGTTCGAGTATTTCCTCTACAAGTGAGAGTCCAAGGCCATGTACCTGAGAACCCCCTTTGCACTGAGTACTCGCATATACTTATTAGATGATATTGAATCATTTGCACTTAATACTCAATAGATAATACCTATACCTATTTTGCCTCACAGCCTCTTTGGGGAGACCGGGAACGTGTAGACTGCCCATGAACATGTGTTTGATTTTTTCTGAACCTATTTTGTCCTGTGGCGTAATAGGTTCCGTAACGGAATCAGTTCTGAATGAAAGGAATGGAAATCTCTCTTGCGTGTTTCAGGACTCTCGATATCTTGTTTTTCATATCAATAAAATTGGGTGAATATGTTCTGTTTTCTTGGCTTTTGCCACTTATGTATTCCTATTTTTTTACAACTTTTATTTATTTATTATTATTTTTTAGATAATTATCATTCATTTAGTTTAATCCACTGTTTAGAGTGGATCATCAATTGATAAATCATTTGCAACATTAAAAAGTAAGTTTAAATTAAATTAAATTCATTAAGATAAAAAAAAAAAAATGCGTTTATATTTTACTTCACTTACTTGTCTGTTTTATTAAGACATCTACTTGTCTCCCTATCTTTCTGTCTTTCTATCTTTCTATCTCTCTTGTCTATATCTCTTTCTTCCTATCTATCTTTCTTCCTCTACATCTATCTTCATATCTCTCTATCTTATCCCTCTTTCTTCCTATCTCTCTATCTCTCTTTCTTTTTTATCTGATTCTCTTCTTATTCCTCTCTATTCCTATCTCCTCTTTCGATCTATGTTTCTCCATACCTCTTTATATTTACACACAGCATATAACTACTTCCTCTTCCTCCTCCTCCCCTTCCTCCTACATTTTCCCTTCTCCACATCTTTCTTCCCCCTTATTTTCCTCTTTCTCCTACGTTTTCCCTTCTCCCTTTCCTCTTTATCTTCCTCTTCCTCCGCATTCACACCTCCCCTTCGTCCTTATCTTCTTCATCTTAGTTTTTCTCCTCTCCACCTCCTCTTTCTCTTCTCCTCCCTCTTATCTTCCTCCTCCTCCTCTTTCCCATCTCATTACCTTCTACCTTATCTGCCTCTTCCTTCGCTTTTTCTTTCCATCCCATCCCCCTCCTTCTCTTCCCCTTTCTCCTCCCTCTTTCCCTTCACTTTCCCCTCCTCCTTATCTTCCTCTTTCCCTTCTCCTTCCCTTCCCCTCCCCCTCCCCCACCCCCTCCCCCATATCTTCCCCTTCTTCCTCCTCTCTCCCTTCCCCCCTTCCTCCTTCCCCCTTATCTTGTTTTTTCCCTTCTCCTTCCTTCCCTCTTCCTCCCCCCCCCCCATATCTTCCCCTTCCTCCTCCCTTTTTTCCCTTCTCCTTCCCTCCCTCTTCCTCCTCCCCCTCCCCCTATCTTCCCCTTCCTCCTCCCTTATTTCCCTTCTCCTTCCCTTCTTCCATCCTACCCACTCCACCTTATCTTCCCCTTCCTCCTCCCTCTTTCCCTTCCCCCTTCCCTCCTACATTCCTCCTTCACCTCTTATTGATGACCATTGTCCTTTCTTCTCAATATTCCTGAATTGAAGTTAAATGATCCAGTGAGTCATTTTAGCT
>NW_028234445.1:1966228-1973728 GCF_977035675.1 Penaeus japonicus | reverse complement strand
AGTACACAGCCACAGGCAGACATACTGAGGGAGAGAGAGAGAGAGAGAGAGAGAGAGAGAGAGAGAGAGAGAGAGAGAGAGAGAGAGAGAGAGAGAGAGAGAGAGAGAGAGAGAGAGAGAGAGAGAGGGGGGGGGGAGAGGAGGGGGGGAGTAAAAAAGGTAAAAGGATAACAGATGAATATAAAGAAAGTGAGGAGAGAGAGACGACAGGGAAGAGAGGAAGGGGAAGAGGCAAGAGAGGTGGGAGGAGAAAAGTAAACAGAGAACAGACGAAGGGGAAGAGAGAGAAAGAAAAGAAGAGATAGAAATAAAGAGAAATATAGATGGAGAAGAAGGCAGGAGAGAGAGACTGAGTGGGGTTGAAAGTAGAAAGGCAGAGATAAATGGAAAATGAGGGACATGGAGCAAAAGGAGAAACTTGGATAAATAGACAGGGTGTAGGGAGAAGCATAGAGATGACAGGAAGAGAAAGGACTAGAATTTCATAGATGAAATGAGATAGACGGAGTTAGGAGATAGCGATAGGTAGAGAGAGATGGAGTTAGAAATGGATAGAGAGAGAGAAATTGGGGCCTTTACGCACTGTACACCAAAGCTACAACACTTGCCGATATGATTATATGGTGTGTAAGAACACAATGAACTGAAAGGTGCACAGACATTGACAAGGATTCCTGCTGAACAAAACGAGAACAAAACAACGTAGGAAAAAACAGGAAAGCGAAAAGATCTTGGGTATATTGGTGTTTTTTTCTGTTTTCCTTTGTTGTATAGGCATTAAGATACTCGTCCATGTGGAAGTGGGAAGTCCTGACCATAGCCTTTCCCTTTCAGCGTGCTCTGGTGGAAGCAGGCGACGCCGAAGGGCTGCAGACCGCCCTCGGCTCCCTATCTGCAGGCGACCTCTCGACTTTCTTGGGTTACGCGAATGTCTTTGGTAAGCCAGCAATAGCAATGCTTTTAGAAAGTCCATTTCGACATTTTCTTTTTGGCTCGTGTGTGAAGTAGAATTAATTGTGTCTTGGCTTTCGATGGTCAGAGATGCTGATGACGAGATTCACAGTTTTAAGAATGTGAAATTTGAACTATGGAAATGGAATATGAATTACCAACTGCTGCAGCTTACATGTATTTAACAATAAGAAAATGAGGGAAGCAAATCTGAAGAACCAAACTGACATATATTTATTAATCCCTTTATCTTCTTTGACTCATTTCAATTCCAGATGCATTGCTTTTTGAATAGTACAAATTTGATGAGCAGAAAAAAAAAAAAAAATGTTGTGAAGGATGTGGTTTTCTTGAAGGTAGGCTTCTTTCATGCAGTTAACACAGGCAAAGTGTAAATCTTCTAAATTGATTCCTTATTATTATTATTATTATTATTATTTTTATTATTATTATTACTATTATTATTATTATTATTATTATTATTATTATTATCATATTTCCCTATATATGTATATATACATATGCATGTATATCTGTATACACATATATTTACCTATGTCCATATATTATATATATATATATATAATATATATATATATATATATATATATATATATATATATAATACATATTTATATGTACATGTATATATATGAATATATATATATATATATATATATATATATATATATATATATATATATATATATATATATATATATATATATATATATATAATATATAATATATATATATATATATATATATATATATTTAATATATATGTATATATATATGAATATATATGTATTTATATATATATATATATATATATATATATATATATATATATATATATACATACATATATATACATATATAAACTCTGAACTGTTTCTCACTCCAAAGTTGGCCTATACATAAATATATAAGGTAAATTTTCCGAACAACGCCGCGTCGTTAAATACCACAAAAGTGGTATCGATGGATTCCTCTCAACCTCTACTATTCATATATAGTGAAATTAATGAGCGCTTGCTCCCCTGGAGCCCACAATCTGGGTCCCGATAGTAGGGGAGGGCATGAAGTAGATCAAGGAAATTACGGGGTAAAATGTTACGGAATACCATAAAAATGGTATCGATGGATTCCTATCAACCTATACTGTTCATATACAGTGGAAATCATTCGCGATTCCACCTCTGGACCCCACAATCTGGGTCTCTTTTTTTAAGGCACTTCGTGCTACCTCGTCCTACTTCGGGGCATATTTCGCTTGCAAAATCTTAACCCGATGACCTACCTAACTTTGCCTAGTTTTGAATTAATCCCTAGCCAAAGGGGGGCTTCGCCCTTCTCTGGACCCCCTCCTTTTTAGGGCACTTCGTGCAACATACCTTGTGCAAAATACCCCGAAACACCACCATCCTC
This sequence comes from Penaeus japonicus, assembly GCF_977035675.1. NCBI lineage: Eukaryota > Metazoa > Arthropoda > Malacostraca > Decapoda > Penaeidae > Penaeus > Penaeus japonicus. The sequence goes on along the minus strand of NW_028234445.1, from coordinate 1,971,346 downwards.
GCCCTGAAATTCAAACATGGCTGTGTTTACGTATTTACGTCTAGCAACAAATTATGGACTGGAAACCCTCAATGAATTACCTGCATGTGCTGTTATGTTCTCTCGATAGTTGGCGCAATATTCCCCATTGTTTCCAATATAATTCTAGAGTGCCCTCTTTTGAGTGGTCGCGTCATTATCGGTCCTAGTTTCCTATCCTGGGGAAAATATGAGACGAAGACTCAGTTGCTGTCATCATGGCGCAGTGTGAAGGTTGTTCGTGGTCGCGGCATTTTCATCTTCAGAACTAATTACGCATCATAAGTATCACGAAGTGCCCTGAATAGGGGAGGCAAAGCCCCCCCCCCCCCATTGGCTAGGGCAAACTTAAAACCTAAGCAAAGTTAGGTAGGTAATTGGCTAAGATTTTGCATACGAAATATGGCCGGAATTCATATTTTACCCCGCAATTTCCCTGATCTACTTCATGCCCTCCCCTACTATCGGGACCCAGATTGTGGGCTCCAAGGGGTGCAAGCGCTCATTAATTTCACTATATATGAATAGTAGAGGTTGAGAGGAATCCATCGATACCACTTTTGTGGTATTTCGTAACGCGGCAAATTTACCTCTTTAACTTTCAGGTCGTGTCCCATTACACGAGGCTGCTCGGGGAGGTCAAGAGGCAGTGGTCGAGACACTCCTCAATTTTGGTGCGCAAGTGAATGCCAAGGATGAAGGAGGTAAGGCGATTGGAAAGCTTTTGAAGCTATCAAGGGTCTAAAGTTTTCTTTCTTGTCACCTAATGGTATTAATGATGATAGGTTTATCATCGGTAATATTACTAATTTTATTTCATTTTTTGTATTTCTCTGATCAATCTTTCTTTTTTATAGATTATATGTGATTATTTTCAAATAATTGTCATTTATTTGTTGATTCAGTCCTCATACTTGGAGCCAAAGGGGTCGCCCAGTGCCCTCAGAAAAGGTCAATTGAGGGCAAGAGGTTTTTCTCTAGCCACAGAGGCGCCAATGCTCTTGGGTCTTGAGTCAATATTAAGCCAGCAGATATAGTATAGCCTTCATCTTTGTTTGGTTCGAAGTAGAGGAGAGAGGCAGGTGCCGAGTAATGCCTTTCCAAAGGACACGAAGATGATGCATTATTATTTAAATTATCTATCCAAGTCTCATCTTTATTCATTATCTTAATATCAATAATTTTCATTATCTTTCCCCTTCCTATTCTCTTTATCATTCTCACTAATATTTTTTTCATTCTCATTCCTAAGAATATTGAGTAGCCTTGTCACTCCTTTTTCTTCTCATTCTCATCATAAGTGTTGTTCCCAATCTCTTTCCACTCTATGAATTGTTTTTCTTGTTCTAGTTCTATTCATCCTTGTAACCACTTTCCAAATTATTCTTATATCTTTCAGGAAATAATATCATTAGTATTTTCATTCCTTGACTTATAATCCATTCTATCCTTTTCCTTTTCATTCTCATTATTGGCCTCATTTCGTCTTATATTTCATATTTTGCTAATACTTATTCTCATTATAATAATCACTTTATTTTTTGTAGCTCTCAATGTGATCACTTTCTTTATTCATATCATTAATATCATTTTCACTTTCCCTTCATGATATTTATGATTCTCATTTTAAATCTCTCACTATTAATATCACTGTCCTATTGATATTCCTTTACATTGACATTATATGCATCATTTTGATCATTATCATTTACTTACACCCTCATTCCAAGTATCATTAACATTGTCATTATCATGTTAATTCGTGTCCACATGTATTTCCCTTCCATTTGTCATTATATCCTTCTATTATAAGTAATCTATTAATTCTCTAATAATAATTTTATAATAATTCTTACCTCTAGCTATGTGATAATATTCATTGCCATTCATTGTTGTTATTTTTATGAATTATTATTATCAACATCATTGATATCTTCATTATTATTTTCATTACTAATATTATTATTAATATTATTATAATCATTATCTCACGGTCATTCTCACTCACATTCACCTTCTCCTTGTCATTCTCACTTACATTCACCTTTCACTGCCATGCTCACTCACATTCACCTTCTCATTGTCATTCTCACTCACATTCACCTTCTCATTTTCAATCTCACTCACATTCACCTTCTCATTCTCGTTCTCACTCTCAATCACCATCTCATTGTCATTCTCATAGTCACTGTAACTCACATTTACCTTCTCATTGTCATTCTCACTCACATTCGAATTGTCATTCTCACTCACATTTACCTTCTCATTGTCATTCTCAATCACATTCACCTTCTCATTGTCATTCTCGCTCACATTCACCTTCTCAGTGTCATTCTCACTCACATTCACCTTCTCATATCCATTCTCACTAACATTAACCTTCTCATTGTCATTCTCACTTACATTCACCTTCTCAATGTCATTGTCATTCACATTCACCTTCTCATTGTCATTCTAATTCACCTTCTCATTGTCATTCTCACTCGCATTCACCTTCTCATTGTCATTCTCATTCAAATTCACCTCATTGTCATTCTCACTCACATTCACCTTCTCATTGTCATTCTCATTCACATTCACCTTCTCATTGTCATTCTCATTCGCATTCACCTTCTTGTTGTCATTCTCACTCACATTCACCTTCTCATTGTCATTCTCACTCACATTCACCTTCTCATTGTCATTCTTACTCACATTCACCTTCTCATTGTCATTCTCACTCACATTCACCTTCTCATTGTCATTCTCACTCATTTACCTTCTCATTGTTATTCTAAATCATATTCAACTTCTCATTGTCATTCTCACTCACATTCACCTTCTCATTGTCATTGTCATTCACATTCACCTTCTCATTGTCATTCTCACTCGCATTCACCTTCTCGTTGTCATTCTCACTCACATTCACCTTCTCATTGTCGTTCTCACTCACAATCACCATCTCATTGTCATTCTCATTGTCACTGTAACTATCATTTCCCTTCTCATTGTCATTCTCACTGACATTCACATTGTCATTCTCACTCACATTTACCTTCTCATTGTCATTCTCAATCACATTCATCTTCTCATTGTCATTCTCACTCACATTCACCTTCTCATTGTCATTCTCACCCACTTTCACTTTCTCATTGTCACTCACTCACATTCACCTTCTCAGTGTCATTCTCACTCACATTCACGTTCTCATTTCCATTCTCACTCACATGCACCTTCTCATTGTCATTCACACTCACCTTCATTCTCACCCACTTTCACTTTCTCATTGTCACTCACTCACATTCACCTTCTCAGTGTCATTCTCACTCACATTCACGTTCTCATTTCCATTCTCACTCACATGCACCTTCTCATTGTCATTCTAATTCACCTTCTCATTGTCATTCTCACTTGCATTCACCTTCTCATTGTCATTCTCACTCACATTCACCTCCTCTTTGTCATTCTCATTCGCATTCACCCTCTCATTGTCATTCTCACTCACATTCACCTTTTCATTGTCATTCTCACTGATTCACCTTCTCATTGTCATTCTCACTCATTTACCTTCTCATTGTCATTCTCACTCACATTCACCTTCTCATTGTCATTCTCACTCACATTCACCTTCTCATTGTCATTTTCATTTACTTTCACCTTCTCATTGTCATTCTCACTCACATTCACCTTCTCATTGTCATTTTCATTTACCTTCACCTTCTCATTGTCATTCTCACTCACATTCACCTTCTCATTGCCATTCTCACTCATATTCACCTTCTCATTGTCATTTTCACTCATATTCACCTTCTCATTGTCATTCTCACTCACATTCACCTTCTCATTGTCATTCTCACTCACATTCACATTCTCATTGTCATTCTCACTCACATTCACCTTACTTTCATTCTCATTGTCATTTTCACTCATATTTACTTTCTCATTGTCATTCTCACTCATATTCACCTTCTCATTGTCATTCTCACTCACCTTCACCTTCTCATTTTCATTCTCTATCACATTCACCTTCTCATGTTGATTCTCATTCACATTCACATTCTCATTGTCATTGTCATTCTCATTCACATTCACCTTCTCATGTTGATTCTAATTCATATTCACATTCTAATTGTCATTCTCACTCACATTCACCTTCGCATTGTCATCCTCACTTCCCTTCTCACGCTCATTACTCACAAACAGACGTCTAACAGAAGCATCTTCCTCCCTCAGGTTGGACTCCCTTACACTTTGCTTCCCAGAACGGCCATCATGCTGTTGCTGAGACGCTCCTCGAGAAGGGCGGAGAAGTGAACGCCATGGATAAGAATGGTAAGGTGATTGGAAAGCGAGTGACTTCTTAAAGGCGCCAGTAGAATTTTGCTTTTGTTTCTTTTCTCTTCTTTGTCTCTGTGGATATGTATAACAATTATTATTCACATCTAATACGGATACCTCTATCATCAGCTTTTCTTATTTCTTCATCATTCATTATTCTTCTCTTTTTATTCATTCCTTATATTTTGGTTGTTTATTTGAGTTATTTGTAAATGTTACATATTCATTACCATTTATCATATGTATTTCAATGTTATGATTATCATCATCATAAAAATATTCATTATTATTATACATTTATATCTTATCATTTATTACAATTACATTTGTATAATTATTATTTCAAGAATTTTCTTTTTGTAATTGTCAATTTTCATCATTCATCTTTGTTCTTCCTCTTTTACTCTTTTCATTATTAATATAATTTTCATTTCACTTCTATTTTTCTTATATATGATTTTATACATATCATTGCCATTATTATTATTATAGTTAGAATTATCATTATTTTAATTATTCTTATTACTCCTATTTCTATTGAAATTATTATCATATGCTATCCTTCCTATTGTCATTATCAGATAAGATTAGATAAGATGAGTCAGCACTCATAGCTGGCAGAGGCATATAGCCCGGGCGAAGCGACGTCTTCGCAAATCTGTCTTAACTGAACTGATTGTCATTATTGATAATTTTGCTAATGATCCTGTTGTTCTTGTTCTCGTACATGCTTTTGTTGTAGTTGTGAGGTCTTTATCACTCATAGTACCAGTGTCGGTAAAT
>NW_028234445.1:1951228-1953728 GCF_977035675.1 Penaeus japonicus | reverse complement strand
CCCTTATCTTTCCCTTCTCCTTCCTTTCCTCCTTCCCATTCCCCTCCCCCTTATCTTCCTCTTTCCCTTCCCTCTCCCCCATATCTTCCCCTTTCTCCTCCCTCTTTCCCTTCTCCATCCCACCCCCTCCCCCTTATCTTCCCCTTCCTCCTCCCTCTTCCTCCCTTCCTTCCCTTCCTCTTCCCACCCCCTCTCCCTTATCTTCCCCTTCCTCCTCCCTCTTTCCCTTCTTCCTTCTCACCCCCCTCCCTCTTATCTTCCTCTTTCCCTTCTCCCTCCCACCTCCCTCCCCTTCATCTTCCCCTTCCTCCTCACTCTTTCCCTTCTCCTTCCCTTCCTCCTTCCTACCCCTTCCCCCTTCTCTTCCCCTTCCACCTCCCTCTTTCTCTTCTCCTTCCCTTCCTCCATCCCATCCCCCTCTCCCTTATCTTCCCCTTCCTCCTCCCTCTTCCCTCCTACATTCCTCCTTCACCTCTTATTGATGACCATTGTCCTTTCTTCTCAATATTCCTGAATTGAAGTTAAATGATCCAGTGAGTCATTTTAGCTCAAAGGTCCAAGCGACGAGAATTTTCCTTTCTCACGCTTTTCACCATATTTTGACAGTATGTATCTTGTGGATAGCCTGGCCCATTGCATGAGTGTAACATCACATACCTTTGGAGATAATACCATAGGATTTACTGCACACACACAAACACACACTCATACACACGTATACACAGGTAGACACACAGATATATCTCACAAGCAAACACACACACACATACCCATATTAACACACAAGCAAACACACACACACAAAACGTGACAACCAGACATGCATGCACGCAGCTTCCCCAGAGATAAAGCGAGAGAGAGAGAGAGAGAGAGAGAGAGAGAGAGATCACTCATTTTATCATTGTTGGTTCCTGCCACTTAATTAACCAGTGACAAAGACATAAATAAGAGAGTGTACGTTTTTTAAGAAAATAAATGGAGATAAAAAGTTTCAGTCCTTCCTTGGCGTTTTCTGCATTTGATGCAGGAAGAGAAATGTATAGAAATATATAAATGTATAGAACAATCCAGTTGAATCTATTACAGTGTTACATTAAGTGCAAAGTACATGTTTCGTTATTATAACTATTACAGCTACACTCATTGTTATCATCAAAAGACGATTCATAACACTATGATTATCATTCCTGTTATTATTGCCTTGTCGTCGTCATCATCATCATCATCATCATCATCATCATCATTGTCATTATCAACATCAGCTTCAGCTCCACCACATCTTGCTTTCATTGCAACAGAGTTGTTCCTTCTTCGTGATCGATAACATATCACCACTTTTGCAATTGCACTAAGAAGCAATTATCTTCATTAATGATTTATGTATGAGAATATGTGAAAAACAAAAAGAAAGGAAAAGACAAATTTGAAAAACCGGAGAGGAATACTCCCCGGAGATATCAGCCTCCGACGCATCAGACGACAGACAGACAGACAGACAGACACCCTAATCGTTTGTCAGCCTCCGACGCATCTCTCCCTCTCTTCTCAGCCTTTCTCTCTCCCTCTCTCCTCGTCTCTCTCTCTCTTCTCAGCCTTTCTCTCTCCCTCTCTCTCTTCTCAGCCTTTCTCTCTCCCTCTCTCCTCGTCTCTCTCTCTCTTCTCAGTCTTTCTCTCTCCCTCTCTTCTCAGCCTTTCTCTCTCCCTCTCTCCTCGTCTCTCTCTCTCTTCTCAGCCTTTCTCTCTCCCTCTCTCTCTCTCTTCTCTCTTCCTCTCTCTCTCCTCGTCTCTCTCTCCTTCAGTCTTCTCTCTCTCTCTTCTCAGCCTTTCTCTCTCCCTCTCTCTCTTCTCAGCCTTTCTCTCTCCCTCTCTCTCTTCTCAGCCTTTCTCTCTCCCTCTCTCCTCCTCTCTCTCTCTCTCTTCTCAGCCTTTCTCTCTCCCTCTCTCCCCCTCTCTCCTTCTCCCTTTCTCTTCCTTCTCTCTCTCATCCCTCTCTCTCTTCTCTCCTCTCTCCCTCTCCCTCTCTTTTCTCAGTCTTTCTCTCTCCCTCTCTCTCTTCTCAGCCTTTCTCTCTCTCTCTCCCCCTCTCTCTCTCTCTCCTCTCTCTCTCCCTCTCCCTCTTCTCAGCCTTTCTCTCTCCCTCTCTCCTCGTCTCTCTCTCTCTTCTCAGTCTTTCTCTCTCCCTCTCTCCTCGTCTCTCTCTCTCTTTTCAGTCTTTCTCTCTCCCTCTCCCTCTTCTCAGCCTTTCTCTCTCCCTCTCTCCTCGTCTCTCTCTCTCTTCTCAGCCTTTCTCTCTCCCTCTCCCTCTTCTCAGTCTTTCTCTCTCCCTCTCCCTCTTCTCAGTCTTTCTCTCTCTGCTTGCAATCGTATGAAATTCTTTGGTTTCATCTTCCTTTGCCTTGTCCTCAGTTCCTTCCTCTTTTTATCTCTCTCTCTTTTACTCAATCTTCTCTCTCTTCCTCTCCTCCTCTTTCTCATGCAAGCAACCATGGACATGGATGTT
>NW_028234445.1:1921228-1931228 GCF_977035675.1 Penaeus japonicus | reverse complement strand
TAACATCTGAACTGAATTAGCATTGGAATCCGAACTCAATATATATTTATGTATATGTAAATAAACTTATGTGTAAAGCATATGTTATTGAAGTGTGTTATAGAAATATATGTTAGGGAAGGGAGTATTATAGAAGTGCGTTTTATAGAAGCTTATGTTATGGAAAACATGCAGAGCTCATTGCACTGCGCAACGGACCGTCTGGACTCCGGCCAGGAATGATACGTGTTGAAATGACATCATACTGCATAGGAGTGTAGAGTTCGTAACTATTGTATCCTGAATTAGTGTTATTTTCGCAAATCTCTTAAGTAAACTGTTCAAATGGCAAGTCTGAACTAAAAGGTAATTATATTATTGTTTGTTTGTTTGTTTTTATATATTCATATCTGTTTGAGTGTACGTTTGTGTAAGTGTGTGTACGTGTATATGCACGTTTTGCAATTGTGATTGTGTTTATCAGTGAATATGTGTGAGAGTGAGTGTCTGCACAAATGTATTTTTTATTTTTTATTATTATGAATGTGTGTTTAATCGTGTGTGTTTTTGCGTGTTTGCTATTATGTGTGTTTGGCTGTATGTGTGTGTGTTTACTTGTGTGTGTTTGTGTGTTTGATAGTGTGCGTGCGCGCACGCGTTCGTCCGTGCATGTATGAGGGTATCCGAGCGTACGTGTGTGCGTTTTATGTGTGTGTGTGTGTGTGTGTGTGCACGCGAGTATGCATGTGTTTTTATGTATGTGTGTGAAGAAAGTATTAGGGGTACATCAACTGTGTTAGAAAGACAGTGGTGACTCTATTTATCTCTCTTATCTCTCTCCCTTCCTCCCCCCCCCCCTCTTTCCGTCACTCTCTCTCTCTTTCACTTTCTCTTTCTTTTTATTTTCTTCTCTCTCTCTCTCCTCTTTCTCTCTCTTCACCCTTCCCTCCCTCCGTCCCTACTTCCCCCTCCCAACAATTTCCGTCTTTTTTTTATCTATTTTTTTTTTTTATCTATTACTTAATTCCTCCATGTTGTGTGTGTGTTTGTGTGTATTTTTTTATAATTATTGTATTAATGATGTTTTTATTTGTTAGTGTGTTTGTGTGTGTATGTGAATGTACGTATATGTGAGTGTAAATATGGAGATTCGTGTATGAACGTTTGTGCGTGTGTCTGTGTATGTAAGTTTGAGTGTTTGAATGGTTTGTGTATGTATTTGTCTTTGATTGCGTGTGTGTGTATGTGTATGCAAGTATGTGTGTGAGTGTTTGTGTATATGTATATACACACACATACACATCTGTGGGTGTGGTTCTGTGTATGTGTGTTTGAGTGTGTGTGTGTGGATGTCTGAGTATGTCTGTGACTATGTGCTCGTTTTTTTGAGGATCCATATGTTTTTTTTTTCTTTCTTTCTTTTTTTTGTATATGCCATGCATTTTGTTCCTAACTACCCTTTCTGTAGTTGAAGATTATTACTAATACTGTGAAACATTTCCGATTTTTTTCTGTAACAAACAAATCAAATATAAATACAACACAGAGAACAATAAATCAACGGAATAAGTGAATAAGATACAGAAACACTGATATTAAAATTGCCTGGTGTGGATTGCAAAATCTCAAATACGAATGATTATCATTGTTACTACTGATTTTTTTTTTTTTTTACTTTATTCATTAGCATTATTGTCATTGTGCTTCGTATCATTAATATAACTTTAATTAAAGGTATTGTCTTCCTCAGAGCTTGTTACATCCAGCATCAACAGCCAACGGAATGACATCCCAGGCAAGCAATGCGGAACTTGTAAGTACACAGCCACAGGCAGACATAATGAGGGAGGGAAGGAGAGAGAGAGAGAGAGAGAGAGAGAGAGAGAGAGAGAGAGAGAGAGAGAGAGAGAGGAGGGGGGAGTAAAAAAGGTAAAAGGATAACAGATGAATATAAAGAAAGTGAGGAGAGAGAGCCGACAGCGAAGAGAGGAAGGGGAAGAGGCAAGAGAGGTGGGAGGAGGAAAAGTAAACAGAGAAAAGACGAAGGGGAAGAGAGAGAAAGAAAAGAAGAGAGAGAAATAAAGAGAAATATGGATTGAGAATAAGGCAGGAGAGAGAGACTGAGTGGGGTTGAAAGTAGATAGGCAGAGATAAATGGAAAATGAGGGACATGGAGCAAAAGGAGAAACTTGGATAAATAGACAGGGTGTAGGGGAAAGCATAGAGATGACAGGAAGGGAAAGGACTAAAATTTCATAGATGAAATGAGATAGACGGAGTTAGGAGATAAAGATAGATAGAGAGAGATAGAGTTAGAAATGGATAGAGAGAGAGAAATTGGGGCCTCTACGCACTGTACATCAAAGCTACGACACTTGCCGATATGATTATATGGTGTACAAGAACGCAATGTACTAAAATGTGCAGACATTGACAAGGATTCCTGCTGAACAAAACGAGAACAAAACAACGTAGGAAAAAACAGGAAAGCGAAAAGATCTTGGGTATATTGGTGTTTTTTCCTGTTTTCCTTTGTTGTATAGGCATTAAGATACTCGTCCATGTGGAAGTGGGAAGTCCTGACCATAGCCTTTCCCTTTCAGCGTGCTCTGGTGGAAGCAGGCGACGCCGAAGGGCTGCAGACCGCCCTCGGCTCCCTATCTGCAGGCACCCTCTCGACTTTCTTGGGTTACGCGAATGTCTTTAGTAAGCCAGCAATAGCAATGCTTTTAGAAAGTCCATTTCGACATTTTCTTTTTGGCTCGTGTGTGAAGTAGAATTAATTGTGTCTTGGCTTTCGATGGCCAGAGATGCTGATGACGAGATTCACAGTTTTAAGAATGTGAAATTTGAACTGTGGAAATGGAATATGAATTACCAACTGCTGCAGCTTACATGTATTTAACAATAAGAAAATGAGGGAAGCAAATCTGAAGAACCAAACTGACATATATTTATTAATCCCTTTATCTTCTTTGACTCATTTCAATTCCAGATGCATTGCTTTTTGAATAGTACAAATTTGATGAGCAGAAAAAAAAAAAAATGTTGTGAAGGATGTGGTTTTCTTGAAGGTAGGCTTCTTTCATGCAGTTAACACAGGCAAAGTGTAAATCTTCTAAATTGATTCCTTATTATTATTATTATTATTTTTATTATTATTATTACTATTATTATTATTATTATTATTATTATTATCATATTTCCCTATATATGTATATATACATATGCATGTATATCTGTATACACATATATTTACCTATGTCCATATATTATATATATATATATATATATATATATATTATATATATATATATATATATTTATATATATATATATTTATATATTTTTATGTATATGTATATATATGTATTTATACATACATATATATATATATACATATATATATATATATATATATATATATATATATATATATATATATATATATATGAATATATATATATTTATATATATATATATATATATATGTATATATATATATATATATATATATATATATATATATAGACAGATAGATAGATATATGAATATATATGTATTTATATATATATATATATATATATATATATATATATATATATATATATATATATATATATATATATACATATATAAACTCTGAACTGTTTCTCACTCCAAAGTTGGCCTATACATAAATATATAAGGTAAATTTTCCGAACAACGCCGCGTTGTTAAATACCACAAAAGTGGTATCGATGGATTCCTCTCAACCTCTACTATTCATATATAGTGAAATTAATGAGCGCTTGCTCCCCTGGAGCCCACAATCTGGGTCCCGATAGTAGGGGAGGGCATGAAGTAGATCAGGGAAATTACGGGGTAAAATGTTACGGAATACCATAAAAATGGTATCGATGTATTCCTATCAACCTATACTGTTCATATACAGTGGAAATCATTCGCGATTCCACCTCTGGACCCCACAATCTGGGTCTCTTTTTTTAAGGCACTTCGTGCTACCTCGTCCTACTTCGGGGCATATTTCGCTTGCAAAATCTTAACCCGATGACCTACCTAACTTTGCCTAGTTTTGAATTAATCCCTAGCCAAAGGGGGGCTTCGCCCTTCCCTGGACCCCCTCCTTTTTAGGGCACTTCGTGCAACATACCTTGTGCAAAATACCCCGAAACACCACCATCCTCGCCCTGAAATTCAAACATGGCTGTGTTTACGTATTTACGTCTAGCAACAAATTATGGACTGGAAACCCTCAATGAATTACCTGCATGTGCTGTTATGTTCTCTCGATAGTTGGCGCAATATTCCCCATTGTTTCCAATATAATTCTAGAGTGCCCTCTTTTGAGTGGTCGCGTCATTATCGGTCCTAGTTTCCTATCCTGGGGAAAATATGAGACGAAGACTCAGTTGCTGTCATCATGGCGCAGTGTGAAGGTTGTTCGTGGTCGCGGCATTTTCATCTTCAGAACTAATTACGCATCATAAGTATCACGAAGTGCCCTGAATAGGGGAGGCAAAGCCCCCCCCCCCATTGGCTAGGGCAAACTTAAAACCTAAGCAAAGTTAGGTAGGTAATTGGCTAAGATTTTGCATACGAAATATGGCCGGAATTCATATTTTACCCCGCAATTTCCCTGATCTACTTCATGCCCTCCCCTACTATCGGGACCCAGATTGTGGGCTCCAGGGGTGCAAGCGCTCATTAATTTCACTATATATGAATAGTAGAGGTTGAGAGGAATCCATCGATACCACTTTTGTGGTATTTCGTAACGCGGCGGCGTTCGGAAAATTTACCGCAAAGGCAGTTGTGTGGTCCGGCAGGGATGGTTGCTTGGACTTTGCCATTTTGGAGGCAGAGGATAACTTGTTTGAGGCCACAGTGCTATTTCCATTTCTTATAAAAATTATCATCATTATTATAATCATTAGTATAAGCATCATTATCATCTTCTTTAACTTTCAGGTCGGGACCCATTACACGAGGCTGCTGAGGGAGGTCAAGAGGCAGTGGTCGAGACACTCCTCAATTTTGGTGCGCAAGTGAATGCCAAAGGTGCATTTGGTAAGGCAATTGGAAAGCTTTTGAAGCTATCAAGGGTCTAGAGTTTTCTTTCTTGTCACCTAATGGTATTAATGATGATAGTTTTATCATCAGTAATATTACTAATTTTATTTCTTTTTTTTCTTTTTTTTGTATTTATCTGTTTTTTTTTATAGATTATATGTGATTATTATCAAATAATTGTCATTTATTTGTTAATTCAGTCCTCATACTTGGAGCCAAAGGGGTTGCCCAGTACCCTTAGAAAAGGTCAATTGAGGGCAAGAGGTTTTTCTCTAGCCACAGAGGCGCCAATGCTCTTGGGTCTTGAGTCAATATTAAGCCAGCAGATATAGTATAGCCTTCATCTTTGTTTGGTTCAAAGGAGGAGAGAGAGTGTTGGGTATTCTAGAGGCAGCTGCCGAGTAATGCCTTTCCAAAGGACACGAAGATGATGCATTATTATTTAAATTATCTATCCAAGTCTCATCTTTATTCATTATCTTTATATCAATAATTTCCATTATTTTTCTTCTTATTCTCTTTATAATTCTCACTAATATTTTTTTCATTCTCTTTTTCATTCTCTTTCCTAAGAATATTGAGTAGCCTTGTCACTCCTTTTTCTTCTCATTCTCATCATAAGTGTTGTTCCCAATCTCTTTCCACTCTGTGAATTGTTTTTCTTGTTCTAGTTCTATTCATCCTTGTAACCACTTTCCAAATAATTCTTATATCTTTCAGGAAATAATATCTTTGGTATTTTCATTCCTTGTCTTATAATCCATTATATCTTTTTCATTCTCATTATTGACCTCATTTCGTCTTATACTTCATATCTTGCTAATACTTAGTCTCATTATAATAATAACTTTATATTTTTGTAACAGACAATGTGATCACTTTCTTTATTCATATCATTGTCATTTTCACTTTCCATTCATGATATTTTGGATTCTCATTTTAAATCTCTCACTATTAATATCACTGATTAATATTCCTTTACATTGACATTATATGTGTCATTTTGATCATTATCATTTACTTACACACTCATTCCAAGTATCATTAACATTGTCATTATCATGTTAATTCTTGTCCACATATATCTCCCTTCCATTTGTCATTATATCCTTCTATTGTAAGTCATCTATTAATTCTCTCATAATAATTTTATAATAATTCTTACCTCTCTAGCTATAATGATAATATTCATTGCCATTCATTGTTGTTGTTATTTTTATAAATTATTATTATCAACATCATTGACATCATCATTATTATTTCCATTACTAATATTATTATGATCATTATCTCACTGTCATTCTCATTCACATTCACTTTCTCATTGTCATTCTCACTCACATTCACCTTCTCATTGTCATTCTCACTCACATTCACCTTCTCATTGTCATTCTCACTCACATTCACCTTCTCACTGTCATTCTCACTCACATTCACCTTCTCATTTTCATTTTCACTCACATTCACCTTCTCATTATCATTCTCACTCACATTCACCTTCTCATTTTTATTTTCACTCACATTCACCTTCTCATTGTCATTCTCACTCACATTCACCTTCTCATTGTCATTCTCACTCACTTTCACCTTTCCCTGTCATCCTCACATTCACCTTCTCATTGTCATTCTCACTCACATTAACCTTCTCACTGTCATTCCCACTCACATTCACCTTCTCATTGTTATTCTCACTCACATTCACCTTCTCATTGTTATTCTCACTCACATTCACCTTCTCATTGTCATTCTCACTCACATTCACCTTCTCACTGTCATTCTCACTCACATTCACCTTCTCATTGTCATTCTCACTCACTTCCACCTTCCACTGCCATCCTCACATTCATTGTCATTCTCACTCACATTCACCTTATTGTCATTCTCACTCACATTCACCTTCTCATTGTCATCCTCACTTACAATCACCTTCTCATTGTCATTTTCACTCACATTCACCTTCTCATTGTCATTCTCACTCACATTCACCTTCTCATTGTCATTCTCACTCATTCACCTTCTTATTTTTATTCTCACTCACATTCACCTTTGCATTGTCATCCTCACTTCCCTTCTCACGTTCATTACTCACAAATAGACGTCTAACAGAAGCATCTTCCTCCCTCAGGTGAGACTCCCTTACACTTTGCTTCCCGTGAAGGCCATCATGCTGTTGCTGAGACGCTCCTCGAGAAGGGCGGAAAAGTGAACGCCAAGACTTTGACTGGTAAGGCGATTGGAAAGCGAGTGACTTCTTAAAGGCACCAGAAGAATTTTGCTTTTGTTTCTTTTCTCTTCTTTGTCTTTATGGAATTTTATAACAATTATTGTTGTAATTTGAATAGGGAATCTTTATCATCTTTTATCATTAATTTTATTGATATTTATTTCTTTATTCTATAAATTTTTCAATAAAATATTTTCATAGATTATTTTATAACTAGGAAAAAAATAGATTTTTCTATATTTCTTTATACTATAAATATTATAATGATTAGATATGATAATTATGATAATAATAAGTATGATCATCTTAATTATTACTGACATTGTCATTATTATTTTCATAATTATCTAAAAGAAATATGATCATCCTGATCATCAATCATAATCATCATCAATGGTCCTATTCATATTAGCATTATTATTTCATTACTATAACTATCATTGTTACTCCCATTTCTACTAAATTATCAATTGTTATCATCCTTCTTCTTCTCATTATTGTTATTTTGATGGTGATCCTGTTCTTGTTCTCCTACATGCTTTTGTTGGTGGTGTTGTTGCGAGGTCTTTGTCAGTGATGACAAAGACAATGATGATAATGGAGAAAGTAATGGCAACAAAAGCAACAACAATAATGATGATAATGAAAAGTTTCATAATGTTGGTGGTGGTAATGATAACAATATTAATGATAAAGTAATCATCACTGATAATGTTGATGATAACACTTTCATGATGATAATAGAACTAATGATAATGGTAATGATATATTTATGATAACAACGATAATAATAATGGTGATGATGAATAATGATAGTAATAAATTTAGAAATATAAAAGTTTAGTTAAGTCCCCCCGAACGGCGGGTCCGTTTTCTTTGACATACGTAATGTCTCCCATGTTCCACCAATATTTGATGTTTTTTATTTTACGCTTATTTACTACAAGAAAGACATGTTTTGTTTATGTTACACCATTTATCAGGTGTATGTTTTTTTCCATTATGAAGACTATATATTTTAACTGCATTGAAACAGAAGTATAAATCATTTTATATCAATATGATTTTCTGAATAAATTAGCAGACGCTCAACAACACCACGTGTTTCAATGGCTAAAGAACATCTTTATTTACTGCACGAATGTGGCAAGAAAACCCCACATGTATAATTCTCCTACTCTTTGTCACTCTATATTTCTGTATAATTCTCTATATTATATATATATATATACATATATATATGTATATATATATACATATATATATATATATATATATATATATATATATATATATATATATATATATATATACATATATATATATAATATATATTTACTGATAAATAATTATCAAACATTCATTTTCATTATAATATTCTTTCTCATTATCATACATATATATTTTTTCTTATCCTTCTTGTTTCTATACCTTTTCATAATTCTTATTTTCATTAACATTCTAAGTATTTGCAATTTTATTAATATTCAAAATATCCATACTATTCCTAGCCCTTACCCTTATCACCCTAATCATCTCTATTAATCTCATTCCTAAAACTAGTCTCATTCTCCCTCACATTCACCTTCTCATTGTCATCCTCACTTCCCTTCTCACGTTCATTACTCACAAACAGACGTCTAACAGAAGCATCTTCCTCCCTCAGGTTTGACTCCCTTACACCTTGCTTCCGTGAACGGCCACAATGCTGTTGCAGAGACGCTCCTCGAGAAGGGCGGAGAAGTGAACGCCAAGGATGATGAAGGTAAGGCGATTGGAAAGCGAGTGACTTCTTAAAGGCACCAGAAGAATTTTGCTTTTGTTTCTTTTATCATCTTTATGTCTCTGGAAATTTATAATAATTATTATTTAGATCTAATAAGGATACATCTATCATCAGGTTTTCTTATTTCTACATCATTCAATATTCTTTTTTATTTATCCAATCCTTATGTTTTAGTTGTTAATTTGAGTTATTTGTAAATGTTATATATTCATTATCATTTGTCATATGTATTTCAAGGTTATGATTATTATTATCATACAAATATTCATTATTATTATACATTCATATCTTATCATTTATTACAATTACATTTGTATTATTATTATTATTATTTCAAGAATTTTCTTTTCGTAATTGTCATTTTTCATCATTCATCTTTTGTCTTCCTCTTTTACTCTTTTCATTATTGATATAATTTTTATTTTTACTTCAATTTTTCTTAAATATGATTTTATACATATCATTGCTATGATTATTATTATTATTGTTATAGTTAGAATTATCACTATTTTAATTATTCATATTACTGCTATTTCTATTGAAATTATTATCATAGGTTATCCTTCCTCTTGTCATCATTGATAATTTTGCTGATGATCCTGTTGTTCTTGTTCTCCTACATGCTTTTGTTGTAGTTGTGATGTCTTTATCACTCATAGTACCAGTGTCGGTAAATCATGATGGTAATGACAATGAGGATAACACGATGGCTTCCTTGTTCTTCCTTCTTGCAAACACCCAAGTCTGCTCACAGCTTGCTTGCAACAAACATGGCTATGCAGGTGCTGTTAAGAGGAATGCACTACTTAGCATTCGTTTTACAAAATACCTCTTCTCGCAACTTAAGTTAGGTTTGCTAAGTACAAAGGTAACATATCCAAATGAAATATCAATAATATAAGTTCATACGAAAAAAGATATTACCTATTTAGTTTGAT
>NW_028234445.1:1913728-1916228 GCF_977035675.1 Penaeus japonicus | reverse complement strand
TCATTGTCATTCTCACTCACATTCATCTTTTCATTGTCCTTCTTACTCACATTCACCTTCTCATTGTCATTCTCACTCACATTCACCTTCTCATTATCATTCTCACTCACATTCACCTGCTCACCGTCATTCTCACTCACATTCACCTTCTCATTGTCAATCTCACTCACATTCACATTCTCACTGTCATTATCACTCACATTCTCCTTATTTTCATTCTCACTCACATTCACCTCATTTTCATTCTCACTCACATTCACCTCACTGTCATTGTCATTCACATTCACCTTTTAATTGTCATTCACACTCACTTTCACATTCTCATTCTCACTCACCTTCACCTTATCATTGTCTTACTCACATTCACTTTCTTATTGTCATTCTCACTCACATTCATCTTCTCACTGTCATTCTCACTTACATTCACCTTCTCATTGTCATTCTCACTCACATTCACCTTTTCATTATCATTATCATCCACATTCACCTTCTCATTGTCATTCCTACTCACATTCACCTTCTCACTGTCATTCTCACTCACATTCACCTTATCATTATCATTCTCACTCACTTTCACCTTCACATTGTCATTCTCACTCACATTCACCTTCGCATTGTCATTTTCACTCACACTCACCTTCTCATGTCATTCTCACTCGCATTCACCTTCTCATTGTCATTCTCACTCACATTCACCTTCTCACTTTCATTCTCATTCATATTAACCTTCTCATTGTCATTCTCACTCACATTCACCTCATTGTCATTCTCACTCACATTCACCTTCTAATTGTCATTCTCACTCACATTCATCTTTTCATTGTCATTCTCACTCACATCTGCCTTCTGATTTTTATTTTCACTCACATTCACTTTCTCATTTTCATTCTCACTCACATTCATCTTCTCATTGTCATTCACACTGACATTCACCTTCTCATTTTCATTCTGACTCACATTCAACTTCTCATTTTCACTCACATTCACCTTCTAACTTTCATTCTCACTCACATTCACCTTCTCATTGTCATTCTCATTCACATTCACCTTCTCATTGTCATTCTCACTCATAATTACCTTATTTTCATTCTCAGTCATATTCATCTTCTCATTGTCATTCTCACTCACATTCACCTCATTGTCATGCTCACTCACATTCACCTTCTCACTGTCATTCTTATTAACATTCACTTTCTCACTGTCATTCTTATTCACATTCACCTTCTCACTGTCATTCTCACTCACATTCACCTTCTCATTGTCATTCTCACTCACATTCACCTTCTCATTTTCATTCTCACTCACATCCACCTTCTCATTGTTATTCTCACTCACATTCTACTATCATTATAATTTTCACTCACATTCAACTTCTGACTGTCATTCTCACTCATATTCACTTTCTCATATTCATTCTCACTCACTTTCACCTTATTTTCATTCTCACTCACATTCAGTTCACTGTCATTCTCACTCACATTCACCTTCTCATTGTCATTCTCATTCACATTCACTTTCTCACTGTCATTCTCACTCACATTCCCCTCATTGTCATTCTCACTCATTCACCTTCTCACTGTCACTCTCACACACATATTCACCTTCTCACTGTCATTCTCACTCACATTCACCTCACTGTCATTCTCACTCATATTCACCTTTTAACTCTCATTTACACTCACTTTCACTTTTTCATTTTTATTCTCACTCATATTCACCTTATTGTCATTCTCACTCTCATTCAGCTTCTCATTGTCATTCTCACTCACATTCACCTTCTTCCTGAAATTCTCACTCCCAATCACCTTCGCATTGTCATCCTCACTCCCAATCACCTTCGCATTGTCATCCTCACTTCCCTTCTCACGCTCATTACTCACAAACAGACGTCTAACAGAAGCATCTTCCTCCCTCAGGTAGGACTCCCTTACACTTTGCTTCCGTGAACGGCCACAATGCTGTTGCAGAGACGCTCCTCGAGAAGGGCGGAGAAGTGAACGCCAAGAATGAGATTGGTAAGGCGATTGGAAAGCGAGTGACTTCTTAAAGGCGCCAGAAGAAGTTTGTTTTTGTTTATTTTCTCATATTTGTCTCTGTGGAAATTTATAACAATTATTATTCAGATCTAATAAGGATACATCTATCAGCAGTTTTTCTTATTTCTTCATCATTCATTATTCTTTTCTATTTATCCATTCCTTATGTTTTAGTTGTTTATTTGAGTTATTTGTAAATGTTACTTATTCATTACCATTTATCATATGAATTTCAATGTTATGATTAATACTATTATAAAAATATTAATTTTTATTATAATTTATTACAATTACATTTGTATTATTATTTCAAGAATTTTCTTTTGTAATAGTCACTTTTCATCATTCATCTTTTTTCTTCCTCTTTTACTCTTTTCATTATTGATATAATTTTCATTTTTATTTCATTTTTTTTCTATATGATTTTATACATATGATTCCTATTATTATTATTATTATTATTA
>NW_028234445.1:1897316-1908628 GCF_977035675.1 Penaeus japonicus | reverse complement strand
CACTCACATTCATCTGTTTCATTGTCCTTCTTACTTACATTCACCTTCTCATTATCATTTTACAAACTCAGTTACTCACATTTACATTCTGATTGTCTTTCTCACTCACATTCCTCTTCTTATTTTTTTTTTCACTCACATTCTCATTCTCATTGTTATTCTCACTGACATTCACCTTCTCATTACCATTCTCACTCACATTCACCTACTCACCGTCATTCTCACTCCACATTCACCTTCTCATTGTCAATCTCACTCACATTCACATTCTCACTGTCATTATCAATAGCACATTCTCCTTATTTTCATTATTTTCTCCACTTCACATTCAACCTCATTTTCATTCTCACTCACATTCACCTCCACTGTCATTGTCATTCACATTCACCTTTTAATTGTCATTCACACTCACTTTCACATTCTCATTTTTTCATTCTCACTCACCTTCACCTTATCATTGTCTTTCTCACTCACATTCACTTTCTAATTGTTCATTCCTCACTCACATTCATCTTCTCACTGTCATTCTCAACTTACATTCACCTTAATCATTGTCATTCTCACTCACATTCACCATTCATTATCATTATCATCCACATTCACCTTCTCAGTGTCATTCCTACTCACATTAACCTTCTCACTGTCATTCTCACTCACATTCACCTTATCATTATCATTCTCATTCACTTTCACCTTCACATTGTCATTCTCACTCACATTCACCTTCTCGTTATCATTCTCACTCACATTCACCTTCGCATTGTCATTTTCACTCACACTCACCTTCTCATGTCATTCTTACTCGCATTCACCTTCTCATTGTCATTCTCACATCACATTCACCTTCTCACTTTTCATTCTCATTCAATATTAACCTTCTCATTGTCATTTCCTCACTCACATTCACCTCATTCTCATTCTCACTCACATTCACCTTCTAATTGTTGGTCATTCTCACTCACATTCATCTTCTCATTGTCATTCTCACTCACATTGCCTTCTGATTTTTATTTTCACTCACGATTCACTTTCTCATTTTCATTCTCACTCACATTTCATCTTCTCATTGTCATTCACACTAAATTCACCTTCTCATTTTCATTCTGACTCACATTCAACTTCTCATTTTCACTCCACATTCACCTTCTAACTTGCCATTCTCACTCCACATTCCACCTTCTCATTGTCATTCTCACTCACATTCACCTTCTCATTGTCCATTCTCCACTCATAATTACCTCTTTATTTTCATTCTCATCACTATTCATCTCAACTCTCATGTCATTTCCTCACGATGGAGCATCCACTCATCATTCACCTCAGTGTCATGCTCACTCAACTACATTCACCTTCTCACTGGATCATTCTTATTAACCATTCACTTTCACTCACTGTCATTCTTATTCACATTCACCTCTCACTGTATTCTCACTCACATTCACCTTCTCATTGTCATCTCTCACTACCCACATTCACCCTCTCATTTTCATTCTCACTCACATTCCACCTTCTCATTGGTTATTTTCACTCACAAATTATACTTATCTTTATCATTTTTCCCACTCACATTCAAAACTTCTGACTCTTCATTCTCACTCATATTCACTTTCTCATATTCATTCTCATTCACATTCACCTTATTTTCCTTCTCACTCACATTCAGTTCACTGTCATTCTCACTCACATTCACCTTCTCATTGTCATTCTCATTCACATTCACTTTCTCACTGTCATTCTCACTCACATTCCCCTCATTGTCATTCTCACTCATTCACCTTCTCACTGTCACTCTCACACACATATTCACCTTCTCACTGTCATTCTCACTCACATTCACCTCACTGTCATTCTCACTCATATTCACCTTTTAACTCTCATTTACACTTACTTTCACTTTTTCATTTTTATTCTCACTCATATTCACCTTATTGTCATTCTCACTCACATTCAGCTTCTCATTGTCATTCTCACTCACATTCAGCTTCTCATTGTCATTCTCACTCACATTCACCTTCTTCCTGTAATTCTCACTCCCAATCACCTTCGCATTGTCATCCTCACTTCCCTTCTCACGTTCATTACTCACAAACAGACGTCTAACACAAGCATCTTCCTCCCTCAGGTTGGACTCCCTTACACTGGGCTTCCTGGAACGGCCATCATGCTGTTGCAGAGACGCTCCTCGAGAAGGGCGGAGAAGTGAATGGCGAGGATAAGGATGGTAAGGCGATTGGAAAGCGAGTGACTTCTTAAAGGCACCAGAAGAATTTTGCTTTTGTTTCTTTTCTCTTCTTTGTCTTCATGGAATTTATAGCAATTATTGTTATAATTTAATATGGGAATCTTTTTCATCTTTTATCATTAATTTTATTGATATTTATTTCTTTATTCTATGAATTTTTCAATAAAATATTTTTATAGAAAATTCTATAAAATAGAAATGAATAGATTTTTCTATATTTCTTTATACTATAAATGTTATAATGATTAGTTATAACAATTATGATAATAATAAGTATGATCATCTTAATTATCATTGATGTTATCATTATTATTTTCATGATTTTCTAAAAGAAATATGATTATCCTCATCATCAATCATAATCATCATCAATGGTCCTATTCATATTATTATAATTATTTCATGACTATTGCTATCATTGTTACTCCCATTTCTATTGAATCATCAATTGTTATCATCCTTCTTCTCATTATTGTTATTTTGATGGTGATCCTATTCTTGTTCTTCTACATGCTTTTGTTGGTGGTGTTGTTGCGAGGTCTTTGTCAGTGATGACAATGACAATGTTGATAATGGAGAAAGTAATGGCAACAAAAGCAACAACAATAATGATGATGATGAAAAGTTTCATAATGTTGATGGTGGTAATGATAACAATATTAATGATAAAGTAATCATCACTGATAATGTTGGTGATAACACTTTCATGATGATAATAGAACTAATGATGAAAGTAATGATATAATTATAATGATGATAATAATGATGGTGATTGGAAGGTAAATAATGATAGTGATAATAGTAATAGTAGTAAAAATACTTTATGATACTGATGATAAATACAATTATTAGAAATATTTTAGATATGTGTTATGAATGATTATTAATACAT
This sequence comes from Penaeus japonicus, assembly GCF_977035675.1. Classification (NCBI taxonomy): domain Eukaryota; kingdom Metazoa; phylum Arthropoda; class Malacostraca; order Decapoda; family Penaeidae; genus Penaeus; species Penaeus japonicus. The sequence goes on along the minus strand of NW_028234445.1, from coordinate 1,905,494 downwards.
TATAAATTATAATTACTATAGATGATAATTATTCTCTTTATTCTCATTAATTGTCATTATTGTTGTTATTATTTTTAAAAACTATTTTCATTATCAATATTATTGTTATTACTACCAATATTAATTTCATTACTACTACTATTATCACTACTACTATAATCATCATTAAAGTTATCATTTTATTACCTTCATTATTATCATTAAAGTTATTTTTATGATTACCATCATTATTGTTATCATCAATATTATTCATATTATTGTTATTATTGTCTTTATTATTATTATTATCATTATTATTGTTATTATTTTTTCCATTGTTATTATCATGCCTATCTTTATTTTTTGTATTTTTATAATAGTCTTCACAGATACAATAATAGCTTAACAATTGCAATGATTATTATAGCAATAACACAAAACAAAATCATATTATTGATAAATAATTTTCGAACATTCATTTCTGTTATAATTTACCTTCTCATTATCATACACATTTTTTTCTTTTCCTTCTCATTTGTATGCCTCTTCATAATTCTTATTTTCATTAAAATTATTTCATCATTTGCCTTAATACTAATATTCATAATATTCATAGTATTACCTATTCTTATCCTTATGATCCTAATCATCTTTATTAATCACATTCTTGAAATTAGTCTCATTCTCACTCACATTCACCCTATAATTTTCATTCTCTGTCACATTCCCCTTCTCATTGTCATTCTCACTAACATTCACCTTCTCATTGTCATTTCTCACTCATTCACCTTCTCGTTGTCATTCTCACTCATTCAACCATATCATTGTCGTTCTCATTCACATTCATCTTCTCATTGTCATTCTCATTCACATTCACCTTCTCATTGTCATTCTCACATTCACATTCACTTTTTCACTGTCATTCTCACTGATAATGACCTTCTCATTGTCATTTTCACTCAATTGCCATTCTCTCTCAGACTCATCCTCTCATTGTCATTCTCACTCACTCTCATTCACCCTTTGTTTTTCTCTCTCACTCACATTCATCTTCTCATTGTCATCCTCACTCACATTCACCTTCTCATTGTCATTCTCACTCATATTCACCTTCTCACTAGATTTCTCATTCAAATTAACCTTTCTTATTGTCATTCTCGTCACATTCACATTCTCATTGTCATTCTCACTCACACCCACATTCTTATTGTCATTCTCACTCACATTCATCTTTTCATTGTCATCTCACTATATTCACCTTCTCATGTCATTCTCATTCACCTTCACCTTCTTATTGTCATTCTCACTCACATTCACATTCTCATTGTCATTCTCACTCACATCCACATTCTCATTGTCATTCTCACTCACATTCACCTTATCACTGTCATTCTCATCCACATGAATCTTCCCATTGTCATTCTCACTCACATTTACCTTCTCATTGTTATTTTCACTCATATTCACCTTCTCATGTTACTCTCATCTGCCTTCACCTTCTTATTGTCATTCTCACTCATATTCATCTTCTCATTGTCAGTTCTCACTCACATTCACCTTCTCACTGTCATTTTCACTCAAATTCACCTCATCATTGTCATTCTAACTCATTCACCTTATCATTGTCATTCTCACTCATTCACCTTCTCACTGTCATTCTCACTCACATTCACCTTCTCATTGTCATTCTCACTCACATTCACCTTTCAATTGTCATTCACACTCACTTTCACTTTCTCATTATCATCCTCACTCACATTCACCTTATTATCATCCTCACTCACATTCACCATCGCATTGTCATTCTCACTCATTCACCTTCTCACTGTCACTCTCACTCACATTCACCTCACTGACATTCTCACTCACATTCACCTTTTAATTGTCATTCACACTCACTTTCACTTTCTCATTATCATCCTCACTCACATTCACCTTATTATCATCTTCACTCACATTCACCTTCTCACTCACATTCACCTTCTCATTATCATTCTCACTCACATTCACCTTCTCATTGTCATTCTCACTCACATTCACCTTCGCATTGTCATCCTCACTTCCCTTCTCACGCTCATTACTCACAAACAGACGTCTAACACAAGCATCTTCCTCCCTCAGCTTGGACTCCCTTACACTGTGCTTCCTTTAACGGCCATCATGCTGTTGCAGAGACGCTCCTCGAGAAGGGCGGAGAAGTGAACGCCAAGACTAAGGATAGTAAGGCGATTGGAAAGCGAGTGACTTCTTAAAGGCACCAGAAGAATTTTGCTTTTGTTTCTTTTCTCATCTTTGCCTTTGTGGAAATTTCTGACAAATACTATTATAATTTAATAAGGGAATCTTTATCATCATTTATCATTAATTTTATTGATATTTATTTCTTTATTCTATGAATTTTTCAATAAAATATTTTCATAGATTATTTTATAAAATATTTTCATAGATTATTCTATGAAATATTTTCATAGATTATTCTATGAAATATTTTCATAGATTAGTCTATAAAATACAAATGAACTGATTTTTCTATATTTCTATATATGTTATAATGATTATAATGATTAGTTATAACAATTATGATAATAATAAGTATGATAATCTTAATTATTATTGATATTATCATTATTATTTTCATGATTATCTAAAAGAAATATGATCATCCTCATCATCAATCATAATCATCATCAATGGTCCTATTCATATTCTTATTATTATTTCATTACTATTACTATTATTGTTACTCCCATTTCTACTAAATTATCAATTGTTATCATCCTCCTTCTTCTCATTATTGTTATTTTGATGGTGATCCTGTTCTTGTTCTCCTACATGCTTTTGTTGGTGGTGTTGTTGCGAGGTCTTTGTCAGTGATGACAATGACAATGATGATAATGGAGAAAGTAATGGCAACAAAAGCAACAACAATAGTGATGAGAATGAAAAGTTTCATGATGTTGATGGTGGTAATGATAACAATATTAATGATAAAGTAATCATCACTGATAATGTTGATGATAACACTTTCATGATGATAATAGAACTAATGATAATGGTAATGATATATTTATGATGATAATGATGGTGATTGGATAGTCAATAAAAATATTTTATGATACTGATGATAAATAAAATTATTACCAATATTTTAAATATGTGTTATGAATAATTATTAATATATTATAAATTATAATTACTATAGATAATAATAATTATTATCATTATTCTCATTAATTGACATTATTGTTGTTATTATTAAAAGATATATTTTCATTATCAATATTATTGTTATTACCACCAATGTTAATTTCATTACTACTACTATTATCACTATTACTATCATCATCATCAAAGTTATCATTATTATTATAAAGTTATTATTATAATTACCATCATTATTGTTATCATCAATAATATTCATATTATTGTCATTATTCTCTTTATTATTATTACTATTATTATTATTTTTTTTATTGAAGTTATCATTATAGCTATCTTTATTATTTGTATGTTTATAATAGTCTTCACAAATAAAATGATAGCTTAACAATTGCAATGATTATTATAGTAATAACACAAAACAAATTCATATTATTGATAAATAATTTTCGAACATTCATTTTTGTTATAATTTATCTTCTCATTATCATACACATTTTTTCTTTTCCTTCCCCATTTCTATGCATTTTCTTAATTATTATTTTCATTAAAATTATTTTATCATTTTCATTAATATTAATATTCATGATATTCATAATATTCCTTCTCCTTATCCTTATCATCCTATTCATCTTTATTAATCACATTCTTAAAACTTCTCTCATTCTCACTGACATTCACCTTATCATTTTCATTCTCACTGACATTCCCCTTCTTATTGTCATTCTCACTCATATTCACCTTCTCATTGTCATTCTCACTCACATTCACCTTCTCATTGTCATTCTCACTCACATTCACCTTCTCATTGTCATTCTCACTCACATTCACCTTCTCATTGTCATTCTCACTGACATTCACCTTCTCATTGTCATTCTAACTCACATTCACCTCATTGTCATTCTAACTCATTCATCTTCTCTCTGTCATTTGCACCCACATTCACTTTCTCATTGTCACTCGCTCACATTCACCTTCTCATTTCCATTCTCACTGACATTTACCTTCTCATTGTCATTCTCACTCACATTCACCTTCTCACTGTCATTTTCACTCACATTCACCTTCTCATTGTCATTATCACACACATTCACCTTCTCACTGTCATTCTCACTCACATTCACCTTCTCATTGTCATTCTCACTCACATTCACATTCTCATTTTAATTGTCATTCACATTCTCCTTCTCATTCATCATCTCCTTGTCATTCGCACCCACATTCACTTTCTCATTGTCACTCACTCACATTCACCTTCTCATTCTCACTCACATTCACACATTGTCTTTCTCCTTCCTATTCTCCCTATGATTCTCACAAATAATTTTTTCATTCTCTTTTTCATTCTCATTCCTAAGAATATTGAGTAGCCTTGTCACTCTTTTTTCCTCTCATTCTCATCATAAGTGTTGTTCCCAATCTCTTTCCATTCTGTTAATTTAACTGTAACCATTTTCCAAATTATTCTTATATCTTTCAGGAAATAATATTAGTATTTCCATTCCTTGTCTTATAATCCTTATAATTCTATCCTTTTCCTTTTCATTCTCATTATTGGCCTCATTTCGTCTTATATTTCATATATTGCTAATACTTATTCCAATTATAATAATCACTTTATTTTTTGTGTAGCTCTCAATGTGATCACTGTCTTTATCCATATCGTATCATTTTCACTTTCCCTTCATAATATCGGATTCTCATTTTAAATCACTCACTATCACTATCACTGTCATATTAATATTCCTTTACATTGACATTATATGCATCATTTTGATCATTATCATTTATTTACACCCTCATTCCAAGTATCATTAACATTGTCATTATCATGTTAATTCGTGTACACATATATGTCCCTTCCATTTGTCATTATATCCTTCTATTGTATGTCATCTATTAATTCTCACATAATAATTTTATAATAATTCTTACCTCTCTAGCTATAATGATAATATTCATTGCCATTCATTGTTGTTGTTATTTTTATGAATTATTATTATCATCATTGATACCATCATTATTACTTCCATTACTAATATTGTTATTAATATTATTATGACCATTATCTCACTGTCATTCTCATTCACATTCACCTTCTCATTGTCCTTCTCACTCACATTCACCTCATTGTCATTCTCACTCACTTTCACCTTTCACTGCCATCCTCACATTCACCTTCTCATTGTCATTCTCACTCACATTCACCTTCTCATTGTCATTCTCACTCACATTCACCTTCTCATTGTCATTCTCACTCACATTCACCTTCTCATTGTCATTCTCACTCACTCACATTCACCTTCTCATTGTCATTCTCACTCACATTCACCTCATTGTCATTCTCACTCACTTTCACTGCCATCCTCACATTCACCTTCTCATTGTCACTCTCACTCACATTCGCCTTCTCATTGTCATTCTCACTCACATTCACCTTCTCACTGTCATTCTCACTCACATTCACCTTCTCATTGTCATTCTCACTCACATTCACCTTTTCATTGTCATTTTCACTCACATTCAATTTTTCATTATCATTCTCACTCTCATTCACCTTCTGTTTGTCATTTTCACTCACATTCACCTTCTCATTGTCATTCTCACTCACATTCACCTTATCATTGTCATTCTCACTCTCACTCACATTCACCTTATCATTGTCATTCTCACTCACATTCACCTTCTTGTCATTCTCACTCACATTTACTTTTTTGTCATTCTCAATCACATTCACCTTCTGTCTGTCATTATTATTCACATTCACCTTATTGTCATTCTCACTCACATTCACCTTCTTTTCATTCTCACTCACATTCACCTTCTTTTCATTCTCACTCACATTCACCTTCTTTTCATTCTCACTCACATTCACCTTCTTTTCATTCTCACTTACATTCACCTTCTCATTGTCATTTTCACTCACATTCACCTTCTCATTGTCATTCTCATTCACATTCACCTTCTCATTGTCATTCTCACACACATTCACCTTCCCATGTTGATTCTCAGTCACATTCACCTTCTCATGTTGATTCTCACTCACATTCACCTTCTCATTGTCATTCTCACTCACATTCACCTTCTTTTCATTTTCACTCACATTCACCTTATCATTGTCATTTTCACTCACATTCACCTTCTCATTGTCATTCTCACTCACATTCACCTTCTCATTGTCATTCTCACACACATTCACCTTCTCACTGTCATCCTCACTCACATTCACCTTCTCATTGTCATTCTCACTCATATTCACCTTCTCGTTATCATTCTCACTCACATTCACCTTCTCATTGTCATTTTCACTCGCACTCACCTTCTCATGTCATTCTCACTCGCATTCACCTTCTCATTGTCATTCTCACTCACATTCACCTTCTCACTGTCATTCTCATTCATATTAACCTTCTCATTGTCATTCTCATTCACATTCACCTTCTCATTGTCATCCTCACTCACATTCACCTTCTCATTGTCATTCTCACTCATTCACCTTCTCATTGTCATTCTCACTCACATTCACCTTCCCATTGTCATTCTTACTCACATTCACCTTCTCATTGTTATTCTCACTCACATTCATCTTTTCATTGCTATCCTCACTCACTGTCATTCTCACTTACATTCACCTTCTCATTGTCATTCTCACTCACATTTACCTTCTCAATTTCATTTTGACTCACATTCACTTTCTCATTTTCATTCTCACTAGCATTCATCTTCTCATGTCATTCTCATTCACATTTAACTTCTCGGGTACATTTTCACTCACATTCACCTTCTCATTGTCATTCTAACTCATTCACCTTTTCATTGTTATTCTCACTCATTCACTTTCTCATTGTCATTCTCACTCACATTCACCTGCTCATTGTCATTCTCACTCACATTTACCTTTTCAACGTCATTCTCACACATTCACCTTCTCATTGTCATTCTCACTCACATTCACCTTCTCATTTTCATTCTCACTCACATTCACCTTTTCATTGTCATTCTCACTCACATTCACCTTCTCATAGTCATTCTCATTGACATTCACCTTCTCATTGTAATTTTCACTCACATTCACCTTCTCACTGTCATTATCACTCACATTCACCTTCTCATTGTCATTCTCACTCACTCACATTCACCTCCTCACTGTCATTATCATTCACATTCACCTTCATATTGTCATTCTAATTCACATACACCATCTCATTGTCATTCACATTCACCTTCTCATTGTCATTCTCACTCACATTCACCTTGTCACTGTTATTATCACTCACATTCACCTTGTCACTGTTATTATCACTCACATTCACCTTCTCATTATCATTCTCACTCACATTCACCTCACTGTTATTATCACTCACATACACCTTCTCATTGTCATTCTCACTCACATACACCTTCTCATTGCCATTCTCACTCACATTTACCTTCTCATTGCCATTCTCACTCACATTCACCTTCTCATTGCCATTCTCACTCACATTTACCTTCTCATTGTCATTCCTACTCACATTCACCTTCTCATTGTCATTCTCACTCACATACACCTTCTTATTGCCATTCTCACTCACATTTACCTTCTCATTGCCATTCTCACTCACATTCACCTTCTCACTGTCATTATCACTCACATTCACCTTCTCATTGTCATTCTCACTCACTCACATTCACCTTCTCACTTACATTCACCTTCTTATTATCATTCTCACTCACATAACAGAAGCATCTTCCTCCCTCAGCTTGGACTCCCTTACACTGGGCTTCCGTGAACGGCCATGATGCTGTTGCTGAGACGCTCCTCGAGAAGGGCGGAGAAGTGAACGCCAAGACTAAGATTGGTAAGGCGATTGGAAAGCGAGTGACGTCATGAAGGTGCTAGAAGTTTCTTTATCTCTGTGGAAATTTATAACAATTGTTATTCAGATCTAATAAGGATACATCTATCAGCTTTTTCATTTCTTCATCATTCATTATTCTTTTCTATTTATCCATTCCTTATGTTTTAGTTGTTTATTTGAGTTATTTCTAAATGTTACT
>NW_028234445.1:1879154-1897216 GCF_977035675.1 Penaeus japonicus | reverse complement strand
ATTCACCTTCTCATTGTCATTCTCACTCGTATTCTTCTTCTTATGTCATTCTCACTCACATTCACCTTCTCATTTTCATTCTCACTCTCACTCACATTCACCTTTTAATTGTCATTCTCACTTACTCACATTCTCATTGCCATACTCACTCGCATTCAACTTCTCATTGTCATTCTCACTCACATTCATCTTTTCATTATCCTTCTTACTTACATTCACCTTCTCATTATCATTTTAACTCACATTTACATTCTGATTGTCATTCTCACTCACATTCCCCTTCTTATTATAATTCTCACTCACATTCCCATTCTCATTGTCATTCTCACTCACATTCACCTTCTATTATCATTCTCACTCACATTCACCTACTCACCGTCATTCTCACTCACATTCACCTTCTCATTGTCAATCTCACTCACATTCACATTCTCACTGTCATTATCACTCACATTCTCCTTATTTTCATTCTCACTCACATTCACCTCATTTTCATTCTCACTCACATTCACCTCACTGTCATTGTCATTCACATTCACCTTTTAATTGTCATTCACACTCACTTTCACATTCTCATTTTCATTCTCACTCACCTTCACCTTATCATTGTCTTTCTCACTCACATTCATTTTCTAATTGTCATTCTCACTCACATTCATCTTCTCACTGTCATTCTCACTTACATTCACCTTATCATTGTCATTCTCACTCACATTCACCTTTTCATTATCATTATCATCCACATTCACCTTCTCATTGTCATTCCTACTCACATTCACCTTCTCACTGTCATTCTCACTCACATTCACCTTATCATTATCATTCTCACTCACTTTCACCTTCACATTGTCATTCTCACTCACATTCACCTTCTCGTTATCATTCTCACTCACATTCACCTTTGCATTGTCATTTTCACTCACACTCACCTTCTCATGTCATTCTCACTCGCATTCACCTTCTCATTGTCATTCTCACTCACATTCACCTTCTCACTTTCATTCTCATTCATATTAACCTTCTCATTGTCATTCTCACTCACATTCACCTCATTGTCATTCTCACTCACATTCACCTTCTAACTGTCATTCTCACTCACATTCATCTTCTCATTGTCATTCTCACTCACATCTGCCTTCTGATTTTTATTTTCACTCACATTCACTTTCTCATTTTCATTCTCACTCACATTCATCTTCTCATTGTCATTCACACTAACATTCACCTTCTCATTTTCATTCTGACTCACATTCAACTTCTCATTTTCACTCACATTCACCTTCTAACTTTCATTCTCACTCACATTCACCTTCTCATTGTCATTCTCACTCACATTCACCTTCTCATTGTCATTCTCACTCATAATTACCTTATTTTCATTCTCAGTCATATTCATCTTCTCATTGTCATTCTCACTCACATTCACCTCATTGTCATGCTCACTCACATTCACCTTCTCACTGTCATTTTTATTAACATTCACTTTCTCACTGTCATTCTTATTCACATTCACCTTCTCACTGTCATTCTCACTCACATTCACCTTCTCATTGTCATTCTCACTCACATTCACCTTCTCATTTTCATTCTCACTCACATCCACCTTCTCATTGTTATTCTCACTCACATTCTACTATCATTATCATTTTCACTCACATTCAACTTCTGACTGTCATTCTCACTCATATTCACTTTCTCATATTTATTCTCACTCACTTTCACCTTATTTTCATTCTCACTCACATTCAGTTCACTGTCATTCTCACTCACATTCACCTTCTCATTGTCATTCTCATTCACATTCACTTTCTCACTGTCATTCTCACTCACATTCCCCTCATTGTCATTCTCACTCATTCACCTTCTCACTGTCACTCTCACACACATATTCACCTTCTCACTGTCATTCTCACTCACATTCACCTCACTGTCATTCTCACTCATATTCACCTTTTAACTCTCATTTACACTTACTTTCACTTTTTCATTTTTATTCTCACTCATATTCACCTTATTGTCATTCTCACTCACATTCAGCTTCTCATTGTCATTCTCACTCACATTCAGCTTCTCATTGTCATTCTCACTCACATTCACCTTCTTCCTGTAATTCTCACTCCCAATCACCTTCGCATTGTCATCCTCACTTCCCTTCTCACGCTCATTACTCACAAACAGACGTCTAACACAAGCATCTTCCTCCCTCAGGTTGGACTCCCTTACATTGGGCTTCCTTGAACGGCCATGATGCTGTTGCTGAGACGCTCCTCGAGAAGGGCGGAGAAGTGAACGCCAAGAATGCATTAGGTAAGGCGATTGGAAAGCGAGTGACTTCTTAAAGGCACCAGAAGAATTTTGCCTTTGTTTCTTTTTTCTTCTTTGTCTTTGTGGAATTGTATAACAATTATTGTTATAATTTAATAAGGGAATGTTTTTCATCTTTTATCATTAATTTTATTGATATTTATTTCTTTATTCTATGAATTTTTCAATGAAATATTTTCATAGATTATTTTATAACTAAGAAAAAAAGAGATTTTTCTATATTTCTTTATATTATAAATGTTATAATGATTAGTTATGATAATTATGATAATAATAAGTATGATCATCTTAATTATTACTGACATTGTCATTATTATTTTCCTGATTATCTAAAAGAAATATGATCATCCTGATCATCAATCATAATCATCATCAATGGTCCTTTTCATATTATCATTATTATTTCATTACTATAACTATCATTGTTACTCCCATTTCTACTAAATTATCAATTGTTGTCATCCTTCTTCTTCTCATTATTGTTATTTTGATGGTGATCCTGTTCTTGTTCTCCTACATGCTTTTGTTGGTGGTGGTGTTGCGAGGTCTTTGTCAGTGATGACAAAGACAATGATAATAATGGAGAAAGTAATGGCAACAAAAGCAACAACAATAATGATGATAATGAAAAGTTTCATAATGTTGGTGGTGGTAATGATAATAATATTAATGATAAAGTAATCATCACTGATAATGTTGATGATAACACTTTCATTACGATAATATAAATAATGATAATGGTAATGATATATTTATGATAACAATGATAATAATAATGGTTATGATGAATAATGATAGTAATAATATTAAGGATGGAAATATTTTATGATACTGATGATAACACTCTCATGATAATGATATAATGATAATAATGATGGTGATTGGAAGGTGAATAATGATAGTAATAACAGTAATGATGGAAATAATATTGATTGATTATGATGATAATTCTTGTTATAATGAATATTTTGAATATTAATTATAGATTGTTATAAATTTATTATAAATTGTAATTATTATCGATGATAATGATTATTTTTAGTAATAACGATTATGTTTTATGTTATTATCCTTTTTAGAATTTATCATCTTCACTCTTATTATTTGTATCATCATTAATATTTTCATTATCCTTATTATTGTGATTATTATTATTACTGATGTTATATTATCATTATTATTAAAATGATCATTATTATTATCTTCATTATTATTGTTATTTTCCTCATTATGATTATCCTCCTTATAATTATTATTATTCATTATCTTTGATAATATTTTGATCATTATGATTGATATTTTTTTATTCTTTTATTACTATTGCTATCATTATAGCTATCATGATTACTCTTATTATTGTAATGGTCTTCGAAGATATAATGATAAAAACAATAAAAATTACAATAATGATCATAGTAATAATTTTAAAAATATATATTATTGATTTATAATTCTCAAACATTCATTTTCTTTATAATGTTCCTTCTCATTATCATACATATTTTTCTTAATCTTAATTTTCATAAACATTCTTATTATTCGCAATTTTATTAATATTCAAGATATACTATTCCTTGGCCTTATCCTTATCACCCTAATCATCTCTATTAATCTCATTCCTAAAACTAGTCTCATTCTCACTGTCATTCTCACTCACATTCACCTTTTCATTATCATTCTCATCCATATTCACCTTCTCATTGTCATTCCTACTCACATTCACCTTCTCACTCACATTCACCTTCTCATTGTCATTCTCTCTCACATTCACCTTCTCATTGTCATTTTCACTCACATTCACTTTCTCATTGCCATTCACCATCTCATAGTCATTCTTACTGACATTCACCTTCTCATTGTCGTTCTTACGCATTCACCTTCTCATGTCATTCTCACTCACATTCACCTTCTTATTGTCATTCTCACTCACATTCACATTCACATTCTCATTCACATTCACCTTTTCATTCTCATTCTCAGTCACATTCACCTTCTCATTGTCATTCTCACTCACATTCACCTTCTCATTGTCATTTTTACTCACATTCACCTAAGTGTTGTCATACTCACTCACATTCACCTTCTCATTGTCATTCACACTCACATTCACCTTCTCATTGTCATTTTAACTCATTCACCTTCTCATTGTCATGCTCACTCCTTCACCTTTATATTGTCATTCTCATTCATTCACCTTCTCATTGTCATTCTCACTTGCATTCACCTTCTCATGTCATTTTCATTCACATTCACCTTCTCATTGTCATTCTTACTCACATTCAGCTTCTCATTGTCATTTTCATCCACATTCACCTTCTCATTGTCATTCTCACTCACATTCACCTTCTCATTGCCATTCTCACTCACATTCACCTTCTCATTGTCATTCTCACTCACATTCACCTTCTCATTGTCATTCTCACTCACATTCACCTTATCATTAGCCGTCTGGTTAGCTCATTGGTAGCGTGTCGACTTCACATCCCCGTGGTCGGCAGATCGAGCCCCGCCCTAGCTCGTGAGCTTCCACTGTCACCTGGCGGTTACTGACGTAGCTGGGCACTGCGTTGGGTAAGGACCAAGCTCAGATCGAGTCAACACTCGTTGGCACACTCTCTCACGAGTCAGCACTCGATGACACAGGCGGGCTCGCCTCAGCGCATACAAGCCCGGCGTAGCATCTGCTCCGCAAATCTGGCTTATCCTTATTTTACCTTATCATTATCATTCTCACTCACATTAACCTTCTCACTGTCATTCTCACTCATATTCACTTTCTCATATTCATTCTCACTCACTTTCAAATTATTTTCGTTCTCACTCACATTCACTTTCTCACTGTCATTCTCACTCAAATTCACCTTTTAACTCTCATTCACACTCACTTTCACTTTTTCATTTTCATTCTCACTCATATTCACCTTAATATCATTCTCACTCACATTCAGCTTCTCATTGTCATTCTCACTCACATTCACCTTCTCACTGTCATTCTCAATCACCTTCACCTTCTCATTATCATTCTCAATCACATTCACCTTTGCATTGTCATCCTCACTTCCCTTCTCACGCTCATTACTCACAAACAGATGTCTAACACAAGCATCTTCCTCCCTCAGGTCAGACTCCCTTACACTTTGCTTCCGAGAAAGGCCATGATGCTGTTGTAGAGATGCTCCTCGAGAAGGGCGGAGAAGTGAACGCCAAGACTTTGACTGGTAAGGCGATTGGAAAGCGAGTGACTTCTTAAAGGCACCAGAAGAATTTTGCCTCTGTTTGTTTTCTCATCTTTGTCTTTGTGGAAATTTATTGTTATAATTTGATTAGGGAATCTTTATCATCTTTTATCATTAATTTTATTGATATTTATTTATCTATTCCATGAATATTTCAATAAAATATTTTCATAGATTATTCTATAAAATAGAAATAAATAGTTTGTTTTCTATATTTCTTTATATGTTAAATGTTATAATGATTAGTTATAACAATTTTGATAATAATAAGTATGATCATCTTAATTATCATTGATATTATCATTATTATTTTCCTGATTATCTAAAAGAAATATGATCATCCTCATCATCAATCATAATCATCATCAATGGTGCTATTCATATTATCATTATTATTTTATTACCATAACTATCATTGTTACTCCCATTACTACTAAATTATCAATTGTTATCATCCTTCTTCTTCTCATTATTGTTATTTTGATGGTGATCCTGTTCTTGTTCTCCTACATGCTTTTGTTGGTGGTGTTGTTGCGAGGTCTTTGTCAGTGATGACAAAGACAATGATAATAATGGAGAAAGTAATGGCAACAAAAGCAACAACAATAATGATGATAATGAAAAGTTTCATAATGTTGGTGGTGGTAATGATAACAATATTAATGATAAAGTAATCATCACTGATAATGTTGATGATAACACTTTCATTATGATAATATAAATAATGATAATAGTAATGATATATTTATGATAACAATGATAATAATAATGGTGATGATGAATAATGGTAGTAATAATATTAAGGATGGAAATATTTTATGATACTGATGATAACACTCTCATGATAATGATATAATGATAATAATGATGGTGATTGGAAGGTGAATAATGATAGTAATAACAGTAATGATGGAAATAATATTGATTGATTATGATGATAATTTTTAATATAATGAATATTTTTAATATTAATTATAGATTGTTATAAATTTATTATAAATTGTAATTATTATCGATGATAATGATTATTTTTAGTAATAACGATTATGTTTTATGTTATTATCCTTTTTAGAATTTATTCTCACTCACATTCACCTTCTCATTACCATTCTCACTCACATTCACTTTCTCATTGTCATTCTCACTCACATTCACCTTCTCATTGTCATTCTCACTCACATCCACCTTCTCATTGTTATTCTCACTCACATTCACCTTATCATTATCATTCTCACTCACATTAACCTTCTCACTGTCATTCTCACTCATATTCACTTTCTCATATTCATTCTCACTCACTTTCACCTTATTTTCATTCTCACTCACATTCACCTTCTCATTGTCATTCTCACTTATGCACCTTCTCATTGTCATTCTCACTCACATTCACCTTCGCATTGTCATCCTCACTTCCCTTCTCACGCTCATTACTCACAAACAGACGTCTAACACAAGCATCTTCCTCCCTCAGGTCAGACTCCCTTACACTTTGCTTCCGAGAACGGCCATCTTGCTGTTGCTGAGACGCTCCTCGAGAAGGGCGGAGAAGTGAACGCCAAGGATAGTTATGGTAAGGCGATTGGAAAGCGAGTGACTTCTTAAAGGCACGAGAAGAATTTTGCTTTTGTTTCTTTTCTCTTCTTTGTCTTTATGGGATTTATAACAATTATTGTTATAATTTAATAAGGGAATCTTTTTCATCTTTTATCATTAATTTTATTGATATTTATTTCTTTATTCTATGATTTTTTCAGTAAAAAAAATTCATAGATTATTTTATAAAATAGAAATAAATAGATTTTTCTATATTTCTTTATACTATAAATGTTATAATGATTAGTTATGATAATTATGATAATAATAAGTATGATCATCTTAATTATTATTGACATTGTCATTATTATTTTTCTGATTATCTACAAGAAATATGATCATCCTCATCATCAATCATAATCATCATCAATGGTCTTATTCATATTCTTATTATTATTTCATTACTATAACTATCATTGTTACTCCCATTTCTACTAAATTATCAATTGTTATCATCCTTCTTCTTCTCATTATTGTTATTTTGATGGTGATCCTGTTCTTGTTCTCCTACATGCTTTTGTTGGTGGTGTTGTTGCGAGGTCTTTGTCAGTGATGACAAAGACAATGATGATAATGGAGAAAGTAATGGCAACAAATGCAACAACAATAGTGATGATAATGAAAAGTTTCATAATGTTGATGGTGGTAATGATAACAATATTAATGATAAAGTAATCATCACTGATAATGTTGATGATAACACTTTCATGATGATAATAGAACTAATGATAATGGTAATGACATATTTATGATAACAATGATAATAATAATGTTGATGATGAATAATGATAGTAATAAATTTAGAAATATAAAAGTTTAGTTAAGTCCCCCCGAACGGCGGGTCCGTTTTCTTTGACATACGTAATGTCTCCCATGTTCCACCAATATTTGATGTTTTTTATTTTACGCTTATTTACTACAAGAAAGACATGTTTTGTTTATGTTACACCATTTATCAGGTGTATGTTTTTCCATTATGAAGACTATATATTTTAACTGCATTGAAACAGAAGTGTAAATCATTTTATATCAATATGATTTTCTGAATAAATTAGCAGACGCTCAACAACACCACGTGTTTCAATGGCTAAAGAACATCTTTATTTACTGCACGAATATCTTATATTTATCTTTACTTATTTATATTGATCTTTACTGCACGAATATTTATCTTTAATATAATATTTATCTTTACTGCACGAATGTGGCAAGAAAACCCCACAAATATTAAGGAAGGAAATATTTTATGATACTGATGATAACACTCTCATGATAATGATGGAACTAATGATAATGATATAATGATAATAATGATGGTGATTGGAAGATGAATATTGATAGTAATAACAGTAATGATGGAAATAATATTTATTGATTATGATGATAATTCTTATTATAATGAATATTTTAAATATTGATTATAAATGATTATAAATTTATTATGAATTGTAATTATCATTAATGATAATGATTATTTTTAATGATAATGATTATTTTTATGTTATTATCATTTTTAGAAATCATCATTGCTGTTATTATTTTTATCATCATTAATATTTTCATTATCATTATTATCATTATGAATATTATATAATTATCATTATTATTAGAATTATCATTATTATTATCTTCATTATTATTTTTATCTTCATCATTATCATTATCATTCATGTTATTGTCATAATTATCTTTACTAATATTTCTATCATTATGATTGATATTTTTTTATCATTTTATTACCATTGCTATCATTATAGCTATCATGATTACTGTTATTATTGCAATGGTCTTCATAAATATAATAATAAAAACAATAAAAATTACAATAATTATCATAGTAATAAAAAATATATATATTACTGATAAATAATTATCAAACATTCATTTTCATTATAATATTCTTTCTCATTATCATACATATTTTTCTTCTTTTCCTTTTTGTTTCTATACCTTTTCATAATTCTTATTTTCATTAACATTCTAAGTATTTGCAATTTTATTAATATTCAAAATATCCATACTATTCCTAGCCCTTACCCTTATCACCCTAATCATCTCTATTAATCTCATTCCTAAAACTAGTCTCATTCTCCCTCGCAATCACCTCATTGTCATTCTCACTGACATTCACCTTCTGATTGTTATTCTCACTGACATTCACCTTCTCATTGTCATTTTCACTCGCATTCACCTTCTTACTGTCATTCTCACTCACATTCACCTTCGCATTGTCATCCTCACTTCCCTTCTCACGCTCATTACTCACAAACAGACGTCTAACAGAAGCTTCTTCCTCCCTCAGATGAAACTCCCTTACACTGTGCTTCCTTTAACGGCCATTCACCTTCTCATTGTCATTCTAACTTATTCACCTTCTCATTGTCATTCTCTCTTACATTCACCTTCTCATTGTCATCCTCACTCACATTCACCTTCTCATTGTCATTCTAACTCACATTCACCTTCTCATTACCATTCTCACTCACATTCACCTTGCCATTGTCATTCTCACTCACATTCACCATCCCTTTGTCATTCAGATTCATTCACCTTCTCATTGTAATTCTCACTCATATCCACCTCCTCATTGTCATTCTCACTCATTTACCTACTTTCTGTCATTCTCACTCGCATCCACCTTCTCATGTCATTCTCATTCATATTCACCTTCTTATTGTCATTCTCAATCTCTCACATTCACCTTCTCATTGTCATTTTCACTCACATTCACCTTCTCATTTTCATTCTCACTCTTACTCACATTCACCTCATTTTCATTTTCACTCACATTCACCTTCTTATTGTCATTCTCAGTCACATTCACCTTCTCACTGTCATTCTCTTTCACATTTACCTTCTCATTGTCATTGCCACTCAGATTCACCTTCTCATTGTCATTCTCACTCACATTCACCTTCTCATTGTCATTCTCACTCACATTCACCTTCTCATTGTCAATCTCACTCATTCACCTTCTCACTGTCATTCTCACTCATTCACCTTCTCATTGTCATTCTCAGTCATTCACCTTCTCATTGTCATTCTCACTCACATTCACCTTCTCATTGTCATTCTCAGTCATACACCTTCTCATTTTCATTCTCAGTCATTCACCTTCTCATTGTCATTCTCAGTCATACACCTTCTCATTTTCATTCTCAGTCATTCACCTTCTCATTGTCATTCTCACTCACATTCACCTTCTCACTGTCATTCTTATTAACATTCACTTTCTCACTGTCATTCTTATTCACATTCACCTTCTCACTGTCATTCTCACTCACATTCACCTTCTCATTGTCATTCTCACTCACATTCACCTTCTCATTTTCATTCTCACTCACATCCACCTTCTCATTGTTATTCTCACTCACATTCTACTATCATTATCATTTTCACTCACATTCAACTTCTGACTGTCATTCTCACTCATATTCACTTTCTCATATTCATTCTCACTCAATTTCACCTTATTTTCATTCTCACTCACATTCAGTTCACTGTCATTCTCACTCACATTCACCTTCTCATTGTCATTCTCATTCACATTCACTTTCTCACTGTCATTCTCACTCACATTCCCCTCATTGTCATTCTCACTCATTCACCTTCTCACTGTCACTCTCACACACATATTCACCTTCTCACTGTCATTCTCACTCACATTCACCTCACTGTCATTCTCACTCATATTCACCTTTTAACTCTCATTTACACTCATTTTCACTTTTTCATTTTTATTCTCACTCATATTCACCTTATTGTCATTCTCACTCACATTCACCTTCTTCCTGTAATTCTCACTCCCAATCACCTTCGCATTGTCATCCTCACTTCCCTTCTCACGCTCATTACTCACAAACACACGTCTAACAGAAGCATCTTCCTCCCTCAGGTTGGACTCCCTTACACTGGGCTTCCGTTAACGGCCAAGATGCTGTTGCAAAGACGCTTCTCGAGAAGGGCGGAGAAGTGAACGCCAAGGCTAAGGATGGTAAGGCGATTGGAAAGCGAGTGACTTCTTAAAGGCACCAGAAGAATTTTGCTTTTGTTTCTTTTATCATCTTTATCTCTGTGGAAATTTATAATAATTATTATTTAGATCTAATAAGGATACATCTATCATCAGGTTTTCTTATTTCTTCATCATTCAATATTTTTTTTTATTTATCCAATCCTTATGTTTTAGTTGTTAATTTGAGTTATTTGTAAATGTTATATATTCATTATCATTTGTCGTATGTATTTCAAGGTTATGATTATTATTATCATACAAATATTCATTATTATTATACATTCATATCTTATCATTTATTACAATTACATTTGTGTTATTATTATTATTTCAAGAATTTTCTTTTCATCATTCATCTTTTGTCTTCCTCTTTTACTCTTTTCATTATTGATATCATTTTTATTTTTACTTCAATTTTTCTTAAATATTATTTTATACATATCATTGCTATGATTATTATTATTATTGTTATAGTTAGAATTATCACTATTTTAATTATTCATATTACTGCTATTTCTATTGAAATTATTATCATAGGTTATCCTTCCTCTTGTCATCATTGATAATTTTGCTGATGATCCTGTTGTTCTTGTTCTCCTACATGCTTTTGTTGTAGTTGTGATGTCTTTATCACTCATAGTACCAGTGTCGGTAAATCATGATGGTAATGACAATGAGGATAACACAATGGCTTCCTTGTTCTTCCTTCTTGCAAACACCCAAGTCTGCTCACAGCTTGCTTGCAACAAACATGGCTATGCGGGTGCTGTTAAGAGGAATGCACTACTTAGCATTCGTTTTACAAAATACCTCTTCTCGCAACTTAAGTTAGGTTTGCTAAGTACAAAGGTAACATATCCAAATGAAATATCAATAATATAAGTTCATACGAAAAAAGATATTACCTATTTAGTTTGATTATTATAATGATAATGATAATACTAATAAAAATAACCATAATAATGATGAAAATGATAAGAATAAGAATAACATTGATTATGATTATATAAAAACATTAAAGATAACGATAACAATCATTATTATTATTATCAATATTAATATCAAACTAGTTAGAATGATCATTATTATTTTTAAATAATTCTTATGACTGATATCATATTTTTTTTCATTATAAATATTATGTTAATGGTAATAGTAACTCCAACAACAATGATAGAACTATAATGAGATCCTTATTTTCATTATGGTTATTATTTTCCTTCATATCATTGCCATCAGAATATGCATTAAAATTATAAAGACCATAATCATTCTTAGAATCATGATGATTCTCATTCATGAATACTTTCCCATTTTCATTTCCACTCTCATTTTCTTCATCATTTTCCATCCCTTTCATTTCATTCTCTAGTCATTTCGTGCTTATTCATAAGCTTTTCTTTTAGTTTGTATTTATCAAAAATATTTTCATTAGCATCATTATCATTAATATGATAATAATTACGATTATAACAATTGTTGCCATTCAAATTAGCATTGACATTTTCATTCCCCAATTAGTTCCCTTCTCATTTTGATTCTCATTAACATCATCACGACAGTTTTCATTTTAATTTTTATCCTCGCAAGTCTCAGAGCCATTCCAGTCGCAACTCTCCTTCTGCAACTCTTTGTCACTCTATACTTTCTATATAATTCTCCTTCTCCTACTCTTTGTCACTCTATACTTTCTTTATAATTCTCCTTCTCCTACTCTTTGTCACTCTATACTTTCTTTATAATTCTCCTTCTCCTATTCTTTGTCACTCTATACTTTCTGTATAATTCTCCTTCTCCCATTCTTTGTCACTCTATACTTTCTGTATAATTTTCCTTCTAATCTGTGTCACTCTATACTTTCTATATAATTCTCCTCCTACTCTTTGTGACTCTATACTTTCTGTATAATTCTCCTTCTCCTACTCTTTGTCACTCTATATTTTCTGTACAATTTTCCTTCTCCTACTCCTATTCTTTGTCATTTTACATTCTCTATATAATTCTTCTACTCTTTGTCACTTCATTTTCTGTCTAATTCTCCTTCTCCCACACTTCATCATATTTATTTCTCTTCTCATTATCCCTCTCAGTTCTCTCTTTCCTTTTCATCTTCATGCTCATCATCCATTATCATTATGTTCCCATTAATGAGTTGTCCTAACTCATTACTTATACCATTGTTTATATTAACACTATTGTTATTTTTACTCACATTTATAGAATATCATTGGTTAATTTCAGTATTATTTCTAGAGATGTTATATTATTTTATAACTAACTTTATTATACTGTAATAATTATCATTCTCTCTCGTTATTCATATTTGTATTTTTTTTCTATTTCTATCAATATTTTGTTATGTATGAATATATATATATATATATATATATATATATATATATATATTATATATAATATATACATATATATACATATGTATATATATATATGTATATATATATACATATATATATGTGCATATATATATATATATAGATATAGATATAGATATAGATATAGATATATATTAATATATATACATACATACATAATATATATTATATATATATACATATATATATATATATATATATATATATATATATATATATATATATATATATATATATATATGTATGTATGTATGTATATATATGTATATATATATACATATATATATATTGATGACGACAATATATATACATATATATATATATATATATATATATAATATATATTATATATATATATATATATATATATACATATATACATATGCATATGTGTATATATATATATATATATATATATATATATATATATATATATATATATATATTATATATACGTATATACATATATATTTATATATATATATATATATATATATATATACATATACATATACATACACATATATACATATGCATATGTATATATAGATATATATACATATACATGTGTACATATATACATATACATATGTATATGTATATATACATATACATATGTATATATATATGTATATATACATATACATATATATACATATATATATATATATATATATATTATATATATATATATATATATATGTATATATATTGTCGTCATCAATATTATTGTCATATTTCATCATCATATAAGTATCATGATTTATATAATATATTTTAGAATATATATCATATTTTTATCATTATATTTATAACCAAAATCAATACATTCACTTATTTCTGAACAAATTAGAATAAAAATGAAAGTAAGAAAATTAAACAAGTGTTTCATTGAAGAGCAACATTTAAACATTGACAAGTTCTACAGTCAAGTTTACCTTCAGGACGGACAGCAATGCACTTGGCAGCTTTGGAGGGACACACGGCAGTGCTGGAAGTCCTTCGGGAGGGCGGGGCCGACGTGGACGCTGCTGATGATGAAGGCAACACGCCCCTCCACAAAGCAGCTTCACGAGGGCATCTCCTCGCTATATTCACGTTGATGAACTTTGGGGCTTCCACGTACAAGAAGAATAAAAGAGGGACTCCGCAGGACTTGATGCTGAGATCTTCCTCCACAGAGAGCCGTGGCATGGAACTTTTCCAAAGCGTGTCCATGGTAATAGATTGTATTGGTCAGACTGTGGTCCTTCCTCTGTCACCATTGGTTTTCAAAGTTGTGCATCATGGGCAGTGCCATGGTTGCTGAGTGGCACTGTAACTAAATCACAAAAGGATTCCATTTTTTTTTTTTTTTTTTTTTATAATGAGACATAACATGCTAATGCATTTTTCTATTGAATATTGATTACTTTCAGACACACGTGATGCAAGGTTGGGTTGCAACCGAGAAGGAAAGGATCAGATTGCAAAGAGAGATCCAAGTGCTGAAGGTGAGTTTTTTGTAGAGAAAATGAATAAAAAAATTGAAATAATTTTGATTTGATAATAATAAAAAGATAGAGAAAAATCAGTGAAATGACAGGAAATATAGCAATCAAAGAAAACATTTCTAAAATCCATAGCTAGGGGAGTAAATAGAATGAAATGCAAAGCAAAATGTGAGGGTTTTGGTGACGGCTAATCTTTTATAAGTATTTTATCTGCTTGATTCTTTTACGACTCCAATCTCCTTATCTTGTGGTTATCAGCTTTCCCTCCATCCTCTGACAATGTCAGGAAGGAGATGCTTGTTATCATGAGCGAAGCAATTATGAGCAACAACATGAGCAGAAAGAGAGAGAGAGAGAGAGAGAGAGAGAGAGAGAGAAAGGGGGGGGGGGGGAATGTTAGAGAGAAAGTTCATTTCGTTTGTCTTTTTGAGTACTTATGATACCTCTTCTATACTCATTCAGAAGCAGAGAGAGCGAGAGATCAGTGTGAAAAATAGCGAGACAGTGAATCTACAGAAGGAGACCAGAGACCTGAAGGAAGACCTGAGGAAGAAGGAAGAGGAGATTGTATTACTCAAGGTATGCACAGGAGAGAGTGAGGAAGAGGGACGAAATGACAGAGGGAAAGGAGGAGAGGAAAGGGACAGATATAGAACAATGGTTAAGAAAGAGGAGAGTTAGTGTGAGATAGCATTGTGTTATTAGTAGCTTGTTGTCTGGAGAACCTGGAGCTTCCTGAATAAGTCCTTGTAGGTGTGAACCTCAACTATTCCAAACGAAGAGAGAAAAGGTTGCAGGATTTGTGCAAATGAAATGGAACACGATGAGCAATTTTCTTTGCTTCCAAAATGCATTAGCCCCTTTTTAAAAGCGATTTTATTTGTCGAAGCGAGATTATTGCTTGATCGTGCGATTCCACTTGCTTTGCCTGTGATGCCTTGCTCTTCTCCTCAAGCCTTTAGGGCAGAGACATCCCTACAGTGTTGTCTTCTCTTACAGGAGGAGCAAGGACATGAGAGGAGTAGGATGGAGACTGAGGTGACTAATCTGCAGACGGAAAACAGCGAACTGAAGGACATCCTATGTCTCAGAGAAAGTGAGATCAGAGAGCTAAAGGTAAGAGCAAGAGCTTCCGAAATACATTAGCCCCTTTTTAAACCCGATTTTATTTGTCGAAGCGAGATGACTGGTTGGTTGTGCAATTCCATTTGCTTTGCCTGTGATGCTAGGTTCTTCTCCCTAATCCCTTTAGGACAGAGACATCCCTACAGTGTTGTATTCTACAGGATATGCAGGAGGAGCAAGGACGGGAGAGGAGTAGGACGGAGACTGAGGTGACTAATCTGCAGACGGAAAACAGCGAACTGAAGGATATCCTATGTCTCAGAGAAAGGGAGATCAGAGAGCTAAAGGTAAGAGTAAGAAGAAAGAAAAGAGAGGAGAGAGAAAGAGACTAAAATAAGGAGAGAAATAATGAAGAAGTATTGTATTCACACATATGTACTTCTACATGGTTCAATACCCGTCCCGTTAAGAAGGCGTGACAGTGTAGTGAGCTGATGCTTCAGCTCTCTTCGGCCGATCTCGCCTCTGTGTCGGGCTCCTACCCAGATTCCCGAGTTATTCATGGCGCCAGGAAGTCAGGATCCTGTCAGAGACGAAGGCGAAGATGCAGAGGAACTTCCTGCAGGAGGCGCTGACATCGGATCCAGACGCCCTGGACGAGATGCTGTTTTACTGGCTGAAGAGGAGGATGACTTTTCCATACCCATATAGGCTTGGAGTTGTCAAGATCACCAGTGTCTGAAAACGGACTTTTATTTTGGTTACTGGCGACGGAAAATTCCGTTTGGGTTGTTGGCGCCAAAGTCTTGTTGGCTAGTCCACGTAATTTTTATTGCTTTTACATTTAAAATCATGTATATATGTTAAGTTCCTTTTATTTCTATAAGATATATTATGTAATTTTATGTTAAACCTCCCTTTTTTTTAAATCTATCAAATAAGTACAATGTAAAGAAACGAAAAGAAAAGCCTTAACGTCTTTAAGAGCAGACGAAATTTGCTAGTAAAACGAGTCTTGCTGCGCAGACTCGACGAAACAAGGTTGGCGCACGACCTTGTTGGTATAAAAGGTCGGGTGAACGACCTTAGGGCAGTTGCACAGTACCCTGGCTCAGTGTGTTACGGTCGGTCTTTCCTTCAGAAAGCCGACATTTTTTTTAACGGATTTTTATTCTTGGCTTTCTTTGTTCGCACTTTTGGAGACCGAGCATTTTTACAGGTATTTTTTATCTATGTTTTTATTGAGATTGCTTTTATGGAGGTTTATTTTGTTTTATATGGCTATGATTTAATATTAACTTTGAAAACTGGCTTATGCTTTTATTTTCTCACGTTTTTTTTAAAGAAGTTGAAGGTTTTGAAGAAACGTATGATTATCCACTTTGATTATTTTTCTATTTCACTTTATTTTGCCTTTTTGTAGCCAAGCATCCTTGTTTACGTGACAACATTAGAGTACGGTAGTGATTTTGATGCTTGAGCTTTTATTGAGTTTAATTATTAATGATGTCACTTACCTGGCGGAATTCATTTGGTGAATTAATGGAG
The DNA here is from genome assembly GCF_977035675.1 of Penaeus japonicus. Taxonomy (NCBI): domain Eukaryota; kingdom Metazoa; phylum Arthropoda; class Malacostraca; order Decapoda; family Penaeidae; genus Penaeus; species Penaeus japonicus. Next base: position 1,879,548 of record NW_028234445.1, on the reverse strand, counting down.
TAAATAGTTATTATGTTGGTTTACGAACTGTAATGATGACATTGGTGAAATCTCTGCCTTCTATGAATTCTACTCGTTTATATTTTTAGAGGAATGGCTTGTGTTGATTTCTGATTTAGTGAACTCAGTCGATACAACACCCAGCTTTGGCCATGCTATTGAACGTTTATACGCTACCACTTTTTAATTCATTTTAGTTCTATCCTGCCCTTGACCATCGAACCCTTAATTATACTTTCGTGCCGAAACAGGAAGCGCGAGACTTGCTCTCACGCGGCTCCTACGGCCGCCCTTGGGATCCCATCCCCTACAACAGTCCTTTACTTTACAGGAGCAACACACAGCGGACGTTGGGAACGCGACGAACAGGTCGGAGGGCGAGGATGCGAAAGTG
>NW_028234445.1:1866654-1874154 GCF_977035675.1 Penaeus japonicus | reverse complement strand
ATTTATAAATATATGTATATATACACACACACACACACACACACACACACACACACATATATATATATATATATATATATATATATATATATATATATATATATATATATATACATACATATATATAACTCTGTGTTTGTGTATGCACATGTGTGTGCATGCATGTGCGTTAGTGCGACTGTGGGTTTATACATGCTTTCATGTGTGTGTGTGTGTGCACATGCATGTGGATGTACAATTGTACATGTGTGTGTGAGTATGTGCGTGTTGTCATGTGAGAGAAATGTTTTTTGTGGAACTTTTAAAGTCACGAATAACATAGAGAGGATTTGAGTGACAGACAGCCCGAATGCAGTGCCTGTGAGTGTCTCAAATGCTCTTCTCCTTTGGGATTTGAAACCGTCTCAGGAGCTGGAGGCGGCGAGCGCTGGCCAGCCCTCGACCTCAGAGGCGTCTCTGCCACTCAGTCTTCTTGCGAGGAGGAGCAGGGGTCGGGGACCAGTGCGCAGCGACGAGCCTCCCCAAACAGCAGGCAGGGACGAGCCTCCCCAAGCAGCAGGCAGGGTCGAGCCTCCCCAAGCAGCAGGCAGGGTCGAGCCTCCCCAAGCAACAGGCAGGGACGAGCCTCCCCAAGCAGCAGGCAGGGACAATCTTAAACTAGCAGCCGCCAAGGACCATTCTTCAGGTGCGGCCTAGAGGCGTGACCCTTGCCGTGTTAGCTCGCCCTCGGAAGGGAGCGACCAGTGAGCTCTAAAGACTCTCCGGCAGAAATTGTGTTTGTCTTTTGGAGAGGAAGAGACAATGGAGAAGGAAATAGTGTAGTTTTCTTTCAACTTTTTCCCTCTTGTTTTCCCTCAAGAAGATAAAACATGAGCAAATGTATATTTTCATTTGTTTCCTGTCTATCCCTTCATATCCCTATAGATACATGATCATATATGAGCATATCTATAAGTATTAGTATAACCTTTTCTTGAATGATACTAGCAATGCATGCCATCTCCTTACCTTATGTTACTCTTCTAAAGCAGAAAGACCTCTGGTTCCTTTACCCAGAGAATAACCTTTATGTCTATTACATGTTTATTACTAATTTAATTCCCAACGGGACAAAGAGATTTGCTCATTTCAGCTTCGTATTAATGTTCAAGTATTTCCTCTACAAGTGAGAGTCCAAGGCCATGTACCTGAGAACCCCCTTTGCACTGAGTATATACTTATTAGATGATAATGAATCATTTGCACTTAATACTCAATAGATAATACCTATACCTATTTTGCCTCACAGCCTCTTTGGGGAGACCGGGAACGTGTAGACTGCCCATGAACATGTGTTTGATTTTTTCTGAACCTATTTTGTCCTGTGGCGTAATAGGTTCTTTAACGGAATCAGTTCTGAATGAAAGGAATGGAAATCTCTCTTGCATGTTTCAAGACTCTCGATATCTTGTTTTTCATATAAATAAAATTGGGTGAATATGTTTTGTTTTCTTGGCTTTTTCCTATTTGCCACTTCTTTATTCCTACTTTTCTTACAACTTTTATTTATTTATTTTTTAGATAATTATCATTCATTAAGTTTAATCCACTGTTTAGAGTGGATCATCAATTGATAAGTCATTTGCAACATTAAACAATTATGATTAAATTAAATCAAATTAATTTAGATAAAAAAAAAAGGAACGCATTTATATTTTTACTTCAGTTACTTGTCTGTTGTATTAAGACATCTACTTACCTGTCTATCTGTCTCCCTATCTTTCTGTCTTTCTAACTGTCTTTCTATTTCTCTTGTCTATATCTCTACTTTCCTATCTATCTTTCTTCCTCTACATCTATCTTCATATCTCTCTATCTTATCCCTCTTTCTTCCTATCTCTCTATCTCTCTTTCTTTTTTATCTGATTCTCTTCTTATTCCTCACTATTCCTATCACTTCTTTCGAACTATCTTTCTCTATACCTCTCTATATTTACACATAGCATATAACTACTTCCTCTTCCTTCTCCCCTTCCTCCTACATTTTCCCTTCTCCACTTCCTCCTCCCCCCTTATTTTCCTCTTTCTCCTACTTTTTCCCTTCTCCCCTTCCTCTTCCTGCGTATTCACTCCTCCCCTTCGTCCTTATCTTCTTCCTCTTAGTTTTTCCCTTCTACACCTCCTCTTTCTCTTCTCCACCCCCTCCCTCTTATCTTCCTCCTCCTCCTCCTACTTCCCATCTGTAAGGCACTGATACTGATATTAATTGACCCAAGACATTGATCATGTATGTCTACTTAATTCAATGCAATATCGATGGCAGTGTGTTTTGACCTGACGCTTCCTGTCTCCTGTGTTCGTTTCCGCCTCAGAACACTAGTCTTTAAAGGCAGCTGTTTTTGTTAACGGAAGGCCCGAGGCGTAGAAAGTGACTAAATGGTACTTAAGGACATGTAAGGATCACAGAGAGACAGATCAGGACAGAGAGGTCAGACAGACAGACTAGAGCGAACAGCTCGGGTGTATTAACAGTCCACAATAAAGACCATGGCACGTGAACGTCTGTCTCTTATCCACCGGATCACAACCAGGGCATCGAGTGGTTATAACAACTGCTCTCAGTGGTGGGTTATAACTGTGGCCAGCAAGCTGGTTATAACTAGTGCCAGCTGATGGTTTACTTCTACCTTATCTGCCTCTTCCTTCGCTTTCTCTTCTCATCCCCTTTCTCCTTCCCCTCCTCTTTCCCTTCCTCCTTCCCCACCCCCACCCCCTTCCCATCCCCCACCCCCTCCCCCTTCTCTTCCCCTTCCTCCTCCCTCTTTCCCTTCTCCTTCCCCTCCCCCTTATCTTCCTCTTTCCCTTCTCTCTCCCACCCCCTCCCTTTTTCCCTTCTCCTTCTTCTCCTACTCCCCCCCCCCTTATCTTCCTCTTTCCCGTCTCCTTCCCTTCCTCCCTCCCCTCCCCATCCCTCTTATCTTCACATTCTTCCTCCCTCTTTCCCTTCCCCCCTTCCTCCTTCCCATCCCCTTCCCCCTTATCTTCTTCTATCCCTTCTCCTTCCCTTCCTCCTTCCCACCCCCCACCCCCTTATATTCCCCTTCCTCCTCCCTTCTTTCCCTTCTCCTTCCTTTCCTCCTTCCCATTCCCTTCCCCCTTATCTTCTTTCCCTCCTCCTTCCCACCCCTCTCCCCCTTATCTTTCCCTTCTCCTTCCTTTCCTCCTTCCCATTCCCCTCCCCCTTATCTTCCTCTTTCCCTTCCCTCTCCCCCTTATCTTCCCCTTCCTCCTTCCTACCCCCCCTCTCCCTTATCTTCCCCTTCCTCCTCCCTCTTTCTCTTCTCCTTCCCTTCCTCCTTCCCACCCCCCTCTCCCTTATCTTCCCCTTCCTCCTCCCTCTTTCCCTTCTCCTTCCTTTCCTCCTTCCCATTCCCTTCCCCCTTATCTTCTTTCCCTTCTCCTTCCCACCCCTCTCCCCCTTATCTTTCCCTTCTCCTTCCCACCCCTCTCCTCCTTATCTTTCCCTTCTCCTTCCTTTCCTCCTTCCCATTCCCCTCCCCCTTATCTTCCTCTTTCCCTTCCCTCTCCCCCTTATCTTCCCCTTCCTCCTCCCTCTTTCTCTTCTCCTTCCCTTCCTCCTTCCCACCCCCCTCTCCCTTATCTTCCCCTTCCTCCTCCCTCTTTCTCTTCTTCCTTCTCACCCCCCTCCCTCTTATCTTCCTCTTTCCCTTCTCCTTCCCACCTCCCTCCCCTTCATCTTCCCCTTCCTCCTCACTCTTTCCCTTCTCCTTCCCTTCCTCCTTCCCATTCCCCTCCCCCTTATCTTCCTCTTTCCCTTCCCTCTCCCCCTTATCTTCCCCTTCCAACTCCCTCTTTCTCTTCCCCTTCCAACTCCCTCTTTCTCTTCTCCTTCCCTTCCTCCATCCCACCCCCCTCTCCCTTATCTTCCCCTTCCTCCTCCCTCTTCCCTCCTACATTCCTCCTTCACCTCTTATTGATGACCATTGTCCTTTCTTCTCAATATTCCTGAATTGAAGTTAAATGATCCAGTGAGTCATTTTAGCTCAAAGGTCCAAGCGACGAGAATTTTCCTTTCTCACGCTTTTCACCATATTTTGACAGCATGTATCTTGTGGATAGCCTGGCCCATTGCATGAGTGTAACATCCCATACCTTTGGAGATAATACCATAGGATTTACTACACACACACAAACACACACTCATACACACGTATACACACAGGTAGACATAGATATATCACACACGCAAACACACACACATACCCATATAAATACACAAGCAAACACACATACACAAAAGCAAACACACACACATACACACAAGCAAACACACATACACACAAGCAAACACACACACATACACACAAGCAAACACACATACATGCACACAAAGTGACAAACAGACATACTTGCGCGCAGCCTCCCCAGAGAGAGATCAGTTTAGTTCAGAGAGATTTGCGAAGACGTCGCTTCGCCCGGGCTATATGCACGAGGCGGCCCGGCCTTTGTCAGCTATAAGTGAGAGAGAGAGAGAGAGAGAGAGAGAGAGAGAGAGAGAGAGAGAGAGAGAGAGAGAGAGAGAGAGAGAGAGAGAGAGAGAGAGAGAGATATCACTCGTTTTATTATTGTTGGTTCCTGCCACTTAACCAGTGTCAAAGACATAAATAAGAAAGTATATGTATGTGTAAATATATATATATATATATATATATATATATATATATATATATATATATATATATATATATATATATATATATATATATATATATATATATATATATATATATATATATATATATATATATATGTGTGTGTGTGTGTGTGTATGTGTGTGTGTGTGTGTGTGTGTGTGTGTTGTATATATATATATATATATATATATATATATATACATACATATATATATATATATATATAAAGATGGAGATAAAAAGTTGCAGTCCTTCCTAAGCGTTTTCTGTATTAGATGCAGGAAGAAAAACGTTAATATTACGAAATACTGTTTCAAAGAATGTAGATAATAATTATCTACGATCTTTGAAATAGTATACCGTAATATCAACGTTTCTCTTCCTACATCTAATACAGGAATATATAAGGAATATATATATATATATATATATATATATATATATATATATATATATATATATATATATATATTATATATATATATATATATATAAGCAGAGGAAAACGTCTTCCTGCAACTGTGAGCTGAGGATCCCATCTTCCTGCAACGTTGCTTGGTCAATGCAATTGCATGATTTGCTCGAGCGTTTGACCGCTCTCAATCAGCAGTAGGCCTGCTCTCTGCTCGGAGACCAGCGGAGTACCTGTGTGTCCCACTAAACGAGTGGTCGCACTGATTTTCTTGACAAAACAATCCGTATGGTAATTTGGCACATACTGTGCGTACACTGTATTGTAGGAACAATAAATCAGTCTGCTCCGAGACACGGAGGTGTTTCCTTCCCCTTTGACCCCATGGAACTTACGTGATTGGACTCTGCCGTCACACAATTTTGCTTCAGAGATAAGTAGTTGGCTGCTCATGTTTCTTCCTTAGTTATCAAATTGCATTCATTAGCTCTAGAATACTGCCATTGAAAATATTGCTTGGATCCCTGTACTCTTTTTTATTACTCTTTTTATAATAACTTTGGAAAATCAATAGATATATAATTGTGTTACAATATATAATTGTAATTATATATTATATTAATAATGATATAAATAGATATATTATATATTGTAATAATGATATAGATAAATATATAATTGTGTACAGTTGTCACTAACACAATTGCAGATTGTATTCACTGCAAGCAAAAAATAAAGGATTGCAAATATTGCATGGGAGGTACAGAACACCTCACACACACACACACACACACACACACACAAACTCTCCTAAAGCCAAATGGCCAAACTACAATCAGTCCAGAATCAAGCTCTTATCTGGCCAGGATATGTCACGCGTCCAAACATCCCACATGTGAACAGCTGCATGACCGTCAATCCGCTTATGAGCATTCGCCTACCAGCAGACACAGAGAGATAGAGAGATAAACAGACAGACACAGAGAGATAGAGAGATAAACAGACAGACACAGAGAGATAGAGAGATAAACAGACAGACACAGAGAGATAGAGAGATAAACAGACAGACACAGAGGGAGGCAGATTGGTGATGAGGTAGACGGACATAAAGGCAGATAGATGAAGAGATAGATAAAGGAATGGACATATAAAGAAATAGAGATAAATAAAGATAGATAAAGAAATAGACAGAGATAAAGGCAGATAAATCCATATGCATGTGTGTATATATGCGTATATATATATATATATATATATATATATATATATATATATATATAATATATATATATATATATATATATATATATATATATATATAATATATATATATATATATATATATATATATATATATATATATATATATATATATAATATATATATATATATAGATATATATACATATATATATATATATATATATATATATATATATATATATATATATATATATATATATACATATATACATATATATATATATATTATATATATATATTTTTTTTTATTATTATTATTTTTTATTAGTATAGGGGAAGATGTACACAACATATTATCAACTTATACAGCTCAATCATACCACAAAATAATTAAAATCACAATGAGTAAGTTAAATAATCAGAAAATTAGTGAAAAACAGGTAGCTGAAGCATAAAAGAGAGTCTCAGATCTTTAAAGAAAAGTCGTTGAAAGATATTGACGTCCTCTTAACACCAAATGATATACTAGAGAAGCTTTATAATGCATGTAAAGATGTTTGTAGAATGCTTGTTCCCCCAGAAAACAAGAAACAAGAATATTATACCAAGAGATTGAAGGATCATGTTAAGAAACAAGAAAAATAAGGTTAACAAATTGAAAGAAACAACAGATCAGATCAAGAGAGAAAGGATCAAAACAGAGATAAGGCTATTAGAAGATAAATTAAAACTGTCTATAAGTAACCAGAAAGCAGCTGAAGAAAAAAAAGAGTTGTGGAAGCTAAAAAGAAAATGCAAAATAGTTTTTTTCTCTTATGCAAACAACAGGTTAAAGAGGAGAACAGAAATTGGGCCTCTTGAGAATAATGGTGCATTGGTAACTGATTCAAAGGAAATGGCTGAATTACTCAAATTGCAATATGAAGAAGTCTATAGTGTCCCAAGAATAGAAAAATCAATATCAGACCCACAGAAACATTTTAGTATTATTAGTAATGAAGATGAATGTCTCACTGACTTCATATTCGATGAAAAAGATATTCTTGAAGCAGTAAGTGAAATACCAACAAACTCAGCAGCTGGGCCAGATGAAATCCCAGCAATCTTTTTAAAAAACTGCAAATAAACCATAGCAAAGCCACTGGTAACTTTGTGGAGGAAATCTTTGAACATGGGGACTATCCCCAGCTTA
>NW_028234445.1:1851654-1861654 GCF_977035675.1 Penaeus japonicus | reverse complement strand
ATTATTTTTATCGTTATTTTTTACAATTACAATTTCTTCTATTATTATTATTATTATTACTAATATAGATATCTTAATTCTCGCCATCTTTATTCCTATCATGTCTTTATTATCAATCATTAATGGAATTATTCTGAACACATCAACAAATACAATTTTCCTTCTCTTGAAACAAGCAGTTCCTGAACAAGTGGAAAGGCATGGCGGTTGCCCTTCCTCGTCCCCCAAGACCTGGGGGAAGCCTGGAGTTCCCTTGCTCTCCCTCCGCCTCTCCCAGTTCAGTCGAGCCACGGCTTCGGTGAGCGAAGAGTCTCCTGCGTTGACGCCGAAGGAAAGGCAGCACTCGGGTGGTGGAAGGTCAGCTGTGTGGAGAGCGAAGGAAACCTCTTCTAATCACATCGTTGACCGTGTTGAAATCAGGTATGGAACTTACCTGTGTATGAATATGTGTCTGAATGAATATGAATATGTGTCTGAATGAGTATGAATATGTGTCTGAATGAATATGAATATGTGTCTGAATGAATATGAATATGTGTCTGAATGAATATGAATATGTGTCTGAATGAGTATGAATATGTGTCTGAATGAGTATGAATATGTGTCTGAATGAGTATGAATATGTATGAATATGTATGAATATGCATAAATATGCATGAATATGTATTCATTTTTTTCGTGGCATTAATATCATCTGTGGTTTTTGTTATTACCAACATTTTTAGCACAAATATTTAGCATTAAAGATAAAATGTTCCTAAGAACTTCATGGAGTAATATTATCAATCATATTACTTTTGTTGTTGTATATTATCTTCAGAAGTCCGACGATGAGCTTCCTGTCGGACTGGCTGCCTTTGGCCCCACTCAGGGACGGGGAAATCTCCGGCGCAGGGGTCGCAATCAAGGAAGAGGCCAGCGAAGGTGTCACCGAAGAGACGTGTGTGGAAATTAAGGAAGAAAGCCTTGATTACGCAGATGAAGCGAGGGATGAAGTGAGCAAGGCAGCAATAGAGCATGGATTTCCCTTCTATAAAAATCTCAAACAGGAAGATTTTGAAAGAGACTCAAGTAATGTGATTGAAGACTCCAATGACGCATTGCCATCAGCTCCATTCGTGGCTGAGGATTTTGGGCCCAAGGGGTCATCAGGTGAGGATCAGGCGGCGCACAGCGAAGGCAATGAAGAGCTTCTACATAGAAAAAGCGATGAGGAAAGGAAAGGTATTGTTTGTGAAGTTTGTAAGAGCAAACTCACGATTCACATGAGAGTACATACAAAGGAGAAGCTGTATAGCTGTGAGGTTGTGAAAAGGCTTTCTCCCATAAACATACTCTAGTAACTCACATTAGAATACATACAAAGGAAAAGCCATATAGCTGTGAAGTTTGTGAAAAGGCTTTTTCATTGAAACGAAATCTGGTAACGCACATGAGAATACATACAAAGGAGAAGCCGTATAGCTGTGAAGTTTGTGAAAAGGCTTTCTCCCATAAACATAGTCTAGTAAATCACATTAGAATACATACAAAGGAGAAGCCATATAGCTGTGAAGTTTGCGAAAAGGCCTTTTCATTGAAACAAAATCTAGTAACGCACATGAGAATACATACAAAGGAGAAGCTGTATAGCTGTGAAGTTTGTGAAAAGGCTTTTTCATTGAAACGAATACATACAAAGGAGAAGCCATATAGCTGTGAAGTTTGCGAAAAGGCTTTTTCATTGAAACGAAATCTGGTAACGCACATGAGAATACATACAAAGGAGAAGCCGTATAGCTGTAAAGTTTGTGAAAAGGCTTTCTCCCATAAACATACTCTAGTAACTCACATTAGTATACATACAAAGGAAAAGCCATATAGCTGTGAAGTTTGTGAAAAGGCTTTTTCATTGAAACGAAATCTGGTAACGCACATGAGAATACATACAAAGGAGAAGCCGTATAGCTGTGAAGTTTGTGAAAAGGCTTTCTTCCATAAACATAGTCTAGTAAATCACATTAGAATACATACAAAGGAGAAGCCATATAGCTGTGAAGTTTGCGAAAAGGCTTTTTCATTGAAACGAAATCTAGTAACGCACATGAGAATACATACAAAGGAGAAGCCGTATAGCTGTGAAGTTTGTGAAAAGGCTTTCTCCCATAAACATAGTCTAGTAACTCACATTAGAATACATACAAAGGAGAAGCCATATAGCTGTGAAGTTTGCGAAAAGGCTTTTTCATTGAAACGAAATCTAGTAACGCACATGAGAATACATACAAAGGAGAAGCTGTATAGCTGTGAAGTTTGTGAAAAGGCTTTTTCATTGAAACGAATACATACAAAGGAGAAGCCATATAGCTGTGAAGTTTCTGAAAAGGCTTTTTCATTGAAACAAAATCTGGTAACGCACATGAGAATACATACAAAGGAGAAGCCGTATAGCTGTGAAGTTTGTGAAAAGGCTTTCTCCCATAAACATACTCTAGTAACTCACATTAGAATACATACAAAGGAAAAGCCATATAGCTGTGAAGTTTGTGAAAAGGCTTTTTCATTGAAACGAAATCTGGTAACGCACATGAGAATACATACAAAGGAGAAGCCGTATAGCTGTGAAGTTTGTGAAAAGGCTTTCTCCCATAAACATAGTCTAGTAACTCACATTAGAATACATACAAAGGAGAAGCCATATAGCTGTGAAGTTTGCGAAAAGGCTTTTTCATTGAAACGAAATCTAGTAACGCACATGAGAATACATACAAAGGAGAAGCCGTATAGCTGTGAAGTTTGTGAAAAGGCTTTTCCATAAACATTGTCTAGTAACTCACATAGAACATACAAAGAGAAGCCATATAGCTGTGAAGTTTGCGAAAAGGCTTTTTCATTGAAACGAAATCTAGTAACGCACATGAGAATACATACAAAGGAGAAGCCGTATAGCTGTGAAGTTTGTGAAAAGGCTTTTTCACTGAAACAAAATCTAGTAAACAATACATACAAAGGAGAAGCCATATAGCTGTGAAGTTTGCGAAAGGCTTCTCATTGAAACGAAATCTAGTAACGCACATGAGAATACATACAAAGGAGAAGCCGTATAGCTGTGAAGTTTGTGAAAAGGCTTTCTCCCATAAACATAGTCTAGTAACTCACATTAGAATACATACAAAGGAGAAGCCATATAGCTGTGAAGTTTGTGAAAAGTCTTTTTCATTGAAACGAATACATACAAAGGAGAAGCCATATAGCTGTGAAGTTTGCGAAAAGGCTTTTTCATAAACATAGTCTAGTAAATCACGCATGAGAATACATACAAAGGAGAAGCCATATAGCTGTGAAGTTTGTGAAAAGGCTTTTTCATTGAAACGAAATCTAGTAACGCACATGAGAATACATACAAAGGAGAAGCCGTATAGCTGTGAAGTTTGTGAAAAGGCTTTCTCCCATAAACATAGTCTAGTAACTCACATTAGAATACATACAAAGGAGAAGCCATATAGCTGTGAAGTTTGCGAAAAGGCTTTTTCATTGAAACGAAATCTAGTAACGCACATGAGAATACATACAAAGGAGAAGCCGTATAGCTGTGAAGTTTGTGAAAAGGCTTTTTCCCATAAACATAGTCTAGTAACTCACATTAGAATACATACAAAGGAGAAGCCATATAGCTGTGAAGTTTGCGAAAAGGCTTTTTCATGGAAACGAAATCTAGTAACGCACATGAGAATACATACAAAGGAGAAGCCGTATAGCTGTGAAGTTTGTGAAAAGGCTTTCTCCCATAAACATAGTCTAGTAACTCACATTAGAATACATACAAAGGAGAAGCCATATAGCTGTGAAGTTTGCGAAAAGGCTTTTTCATTGAAACGAAATCTGGTAACGCACATGAGAATACATACAAAGGAGAAGCCGTATAGCTGTGAAGTTTGCAAAAAGACTTTTTCACGGAAACAAGATCTAGTTAGTCACATGAGAGTACATACAAAGGAGAAGCCATATAGCTGTGAAGTTTGCGATAAGGCTTTTTCATGGAAACAAAATCTAATTACTCATACGAGAGTACATGCAAGACAAACCTTTTACAAGCCATATAGATACCAATGGATTCACTCAGAAAAGAAGTAACTTTTGGCTTAAGCAGCGCATTCATTGCCATTGTTAATAAATAGTTATCCAAATAGGTTATGTTTTTCCCTTGGTGATAATGCTTAAAACTTGATATCAGAATGTTGCCTCTACTAGAGATTTGTGAAGAACCTCTTGACCAGAGAATGCATAAAGCTGTAGGGCAAATTGGTAGGGAGCTGGTGAGAGACATGAGGCAAGCAACCTTTTTTACATTGCACCTTTAAGAAAAAATATAAAATCTAAGCTTAACAATTCTTTAAAACCTCATATGCAACTTATTATAGAACACCATAATACATGAACTTGAACATGAATTGATGATTTGTATAATAGAAAAATTCTGATACCAGACACGAGACTTCTCTTCCCTTCACTTATAGCTAAACATACAATCACTAAATATGCCCTACCACATAACATGTGTTTGCTATTCAGTAATTAAATTCCTCAAACATCTCGACTAATTTATTTATTTTAGTTATTCATTTATTTATTTTAGTTATTCATTTATTTATTTTAGTTATTCGTTTATTTATTTTAGTTATTTATTCATTTATTTTATTTATTTGTTTTATTTATTTATTTATGTTATTGTTGATGTCAGATCCATAGGACTCGTCCCTGAGGGGGGCCAAAGGCAGCCAGTCCGACAGGAAGTTCATCGTCGCCTCAAGGATGTCGGTTCGTAAGGATGTCGGTTCGTAACTGAAAGTCTATCATGTTTTTCTAGTTTATTGTTAAGCACTGGATATATGTCGGTACGGCAGGTTGTCGTGGTTGTTTCGCGTGGCGGCGTCGCGGCGTGAGGTCAGGAGTCCACTGGTTATTTTTGGTGACCTCCCCATCTTTTAACCTCGAGCATCGTGTTTACCCACTCGACCTGCCGTTTGACCTGCGCTCTTATTGGCTGGCGGTGCTCTCCAATTGACCAATGTGGTGATGTGTCGGGGTGTGATCGCCGTCTGACAATGAAAGCAACAAACAAAATGATATTTCTCTAAAAAAGCAGAAGTAGCTACCTCCTCAACGAACAGGATGAGAAGATTCATGAAGAAGAACAAGAACTCCTGTTCAGAAATTCCTGGAGAAATTGTTTCCGAATTACTGAAGAAGAAGAAGAAAAGTTTGACAGTGATTTCGAGGAGACCATCATAGAGGAAATAGGAAGGCACATCCACCTCCTATATCCAGAAGCTGCTTCTGACTTCACTAGACTGGATCCCACAGATCCACTAATGACCAAGATCAACCCCACAGATGTCAAAAGAACTATTCAGAGTTTCAAGAATAGAACTGCTCCAGGCAAAAGCAGGATCAACAAAACAATCCTGCAGAATCTTCCAAACAAGATGTTGCTGAGACTGGCAAACATATATAATGCCTCTATCACTGCTGGCTACTTCCCTGACCACTTCAAGGAAGCAAGAGTCAGGATGATTCCAAAAGCTGGGAAAAATCCAAGAAAAGTGGAGAATTACAGACCAATATCTCTGCTGGAAGTTCCAGGCAAAGTCTTTGAAAAGATATTGAACATAAGATTGCGAAATCACCTGGAGATTAACGATCTGCAAAATCCCAGGCAACATGGCTTCAGACCAGGCAGAGGAACATCAACAGCCATTGCAATCATATATGAAGAAATCGCCAATGCCATGAGCGAAAGGAACCAAGTTAATGTGGTTCTGAGAGATGTGGCCAAAGCCTTCGACAAAGTTTGGCACACAGGCCTGAAACTTAAGATCATCAGGCTGAACTTCCCGACGTCCTTGACGAAGCTATTGTGTGACTTTGTTGAAAGTCGAAGCGCAAGAATAGTCGTCGGCAACACAGTCGGCGAAGCAATTCCCCTCATGAGTGGAGTTCCACAGGGAAGCTGCCTCTCACCGACACTGTTCACAATCTATACAGCAGACCTGCCTGAACCATCACATGGCAGCAATCACTATATGTATGCCGACGACATCACTCAGATAATCAAGTACGAAGGGAGATCGATCGAGATGATGGCACTCAGAACTGCCAGAGCCATAGAGACCATCAATCGATACGAAAGACAGTGGAAGATCTCAACCAACATGAGAAAATTCCAAGTCATTCCTGTGGCCAAGTTCAAGACAGCAGATCTGATAGTGGACGAGGAAGCAGTGGACTACTGTGACAAAGGAAAGATACTAGGGCTAACAATTAGCAGAAGAGGAATTGTCCCTCACATAAATGATAGAGCAACCAAAGCTAAACATCAGCTAAACAAGATCAGAAGGTTCCAGACACTGAGTACTGAAACCAAGCTCTACATTTATAAAGCCCTAGTGCGGCCCATCATGGAATACCCGCCAGTGCCTACTCACACCATTTCCAGAAGGCAGATGATGAAGCTACAGACTATTCAGAACCAGGCAGGCAAATGGATTCTGAATATTCACTTTCCTGAAGTAGTCACTGCACGAGAGATCCATGAAAGACTAAGGATCGAGGCGATCAACAAGAGACTCCACCATCAAGCAAGAAGAAGATGGACAAGAATCCAAGATGAGGATGAGGAGCTCTACAATCGCCTCAACGTTCGTCCAGAAGGCACACATGCCTGGTGGCCCAAAAGCCTCAGCAGAATCAATGGCATTGAAGAAGTTGAGGCCATATTCACGGCATCAGGTACAGGAGACCGATGATCAAGTAAGGAGGCAACCATGAAGAGGAGAACCTAAAAGAAGAAAGAAGAAGTAAATCTCAAGAGGACCTGCACGTTTAAGCTCAAGAATGAAGTTTTTTTTAAACACCTTTTAATCCAGACTACAAGCTAACCCACAGGGCTCCACTTCAACGTCAAGCACGGCACATCATGCATAGCAGTGAGAGGTGACGTGCGAGGTCGGCGAAGTGCAGCGTGGGCAGAGCTGAAGAATTTTAAAACCAAAAAAAAAAAAAAAAAAAAAAAAAAAAAATCCTTAAAAAATAGCCTTCTAGGTGTTCTGGTTTCTGGCTGCCTCCCGAGGGATTGACCCGGGGCTTTGTTCAGCTACTAAGGGCGCACATGCAAGCTATTCTCTGACTTCTTTCTCCTGGTCTTACAACTTATCTTTTCTCCTTTCTCCACCTTTCTCAGCTTTCCTTCTATCACTTTATCTCCTCGCAAATTTCATTTCCACTATCCCTCCAGCTCCCTTCATCACTTCCTCTTCACTTTACACACTTCCATTATTCACTTCAACTTCCTTCTCCTCAAGACCAACTCCAATAAAAAGCTAATACTCTCTTCACTCTACTTAACTTTCTAACTCTCACTTTATCTCCTCCCAAGTTTCTTTTCACTATCTCTCCAGCTCCTTTCACCACTTCCTCTTCCGCTTTATCACGCTTCAAAAAAAAAAAAATAATAATAAAATAAAAAAAATAAACATCTTTTTTGTTTTTTACTAACTCAATTTAACTAACTAATAATAAATAATAAAGAATCCTTATCCCTCATCCCAACCCAAGTTCCAGACCCCTTCCTCCCAACCCTCTTCAACTTACTCACCCCCACAGATAAGAAGAAGAATCAATCAATCAACAATCAACAAGACTTTTCCCCTTCCGACCCGGCAGGCCTCCCGGAAGGTTTTGAGTGGACATGACACTTCAATAACTTAAAAAGTCAGACAGGGAGTTTCGTCCTCCCACTACTTTAACTACGACTTTCCTTCATTTTCCTGACTGTTTTTCTTCACCTCAACTCTTCGTCTAACTTAACTGTCCCCTTCCACTTCGGTGGGAGTTCTAGTTTCCTTTTCCAGACCTATATGAGGTTGCACAACAAACGAACTTAAACACAAACTTACCTGAAAACTCAAGGAGATGCTAGCTGGGATGACCTCCTCCCGAAACTCATCCCCCGAAGAAGACCTGGAAATAAAGGAAATAAAAAGCTATCAATACACGGAATATGTGAACACAGGCACATATGTGTGCAAATGTGGTTAAAAAAAAAAAAAAAAAAAAAGGTGAAGGTGAAACCTCAGTTATAATTAAAAATGTCAATACATATAAAAAAAAATATATGTAATCGTGGGTATATGTTCAAGATACATATGCGCACATATGTATATGTGTACATATTTAGGTATGACGGCACAAATATGTCAATATCTGCGTAAGTGCTGAGGCACACATAAGAGAGAGAGAGAAAAAAAAAAAAAAAAAAAAGGGAAAGGAAAGGTAAAAGGTGAAGGTAAAACATGGGCATCTTAAATGCTACTCTACTTGTGGAAAAAAGAAAAAGAAAAAAAAAGGTGAAGGTTAAACATGGGCATTTGAAATTTTATTCTATTTATATACATAGAAAAACTATGTACAAAAAAGATCAATACTATTTATAAATTACCTGCGCCAGACCGTTACACCCTAGTGGTCCCCCACCTCCACCACGGCGGGTCTTGCCAACCGACAAAAACACGATGAATAGGTCCTAAAAGCAAAATTAACTAAGACGAACAATTGATGACCAGCAAGGGGTTACGCCCCCCACCTGTTATTATCTTCTCCTAGTATTTCTTTTTAGGTAGCTAGCTGCCATCTTAGTTCTTCGTCCGCTTCTTCTTCTTTCGAGAATCTACATTCTCCACTTTCCTTATTGTATTGTACTGTATTGTTGTACAGACCTATATTGATATTCTCATTGGCGGTCAAATTGGATTGGTAACGGTTGGGGGGAGTCTCAACCATGAAACGTAACTCAACACCACTTAGTCTCATTCAGGTCTAGCAAATGCTGCCCCAGATAGAGTCTAGAGGGCAAATTTCAGAAGAAACTTGCACCCCGATTCACTCAGACTCAAGACTCACTCAACTCAGATCAGGAAGGATTACTGATCAGTCACTCAAGACATCAGTCACCACTCGACCTCACCTGAGATAACAGCACCTGCTCCAGCTTACCTGCTCCAGCTGAAGCTATCTAGAAGCCTCCAAGGAAGAAGAAGAAGAATCTACAAGAACTCTTTGAAGGAAGAGTTATAATCTACATTGCTACACTTATAGCAAGAAGAAGAAGAATTACCTGGATTACCTGACCTAATCCCAAGTGGGCACCACTTATGCCAAGGAGTTGACATCTTGAAGGAGTTGGCATACTAAAAAGAGATCCCTTCAGAGTAAGGGTTTTGACACTCGGCTCTCTCGAGCCAAGCACCTCGGTGCTACAAGAGATCCTTGTAGGCACACACCTGTCCCCCCCTGTCCTTTACCACCACTTTCGGCGTTAGGATAACACCGTTTGTTTCCGAAGGCGAACCCTGCGGTTTACCCGGCGAAGGCCGAGGTCTCAAAGGGGTCCCTTAGTTGGGATACTGGAGGAAACATTATGTATGGGAGATTTCAATGCTAGACACACACAATTTGGTGATCACCAGAGTAACAGCAATGGGGAGGAATTTAAACATTTCGTCAATAGAAGATCGATGACTGTATATGACACAGATAAACAGACTCATTTGGCAGGTGGCAGGTTAGATTATGTAATTGGCAAAGATCTTGTACATGGTAATGTTTGTACTTCACTGGTTCGAGAGTTACAAGCACAAGCACAAGCACACACACTCAAACTCACGCTTGTGAACACACACTGACATTTACATACACATAGTCATCAACCACACACACTCACAGGCACATGCACACACACATCCGCGTACACTCACACACACGCATATACACGCACAACCACACTTGTGAACACACACACATTTACACACTCACACCAGGACAGTTAAATACACACTCAAACACAAAGCACTCTTCAAACACACAAATCACACACACAGACACACATATATACAAACGGAAAAAACACATACGCACACAGACACACACTCACAGACACGCACACGCACACACGCAAACATTCACA
>NW_028234445.1:1846282-1851554 GCF_977035675.1 Penaeus japonicus | reverse complement strand
CATTTCTATCATATCATCGCTATCATGACTAAGTTCTTTATTGCAATGGGTCTTCGTAAATCGTAAATTAATAAAACAATCAATCTTCAAATTACAATACTACTAAATTATTCATAGTCCGTAATTTATAATATATATATATATATTTTCTTTTTTTTGATAAAATGATTATCAAACGTTCATTTTCATTAAATATTTCCTTCTTTCAATATACAATTTGTTTACCTTTCATTTCTATGCTTTTCTAATGTTACTTTTCTAGTAATCTTTCTTTTATTTGCACTCCAAACCTTATATTTTTTAATAATAATCAGATATGCATTACTATTCCATGCCCTTATCCCTTATCACCTTAATCATTTTTAACCATCTAGTTCATTTTCACTCGCATTCCACCATTCTTCACTGTCATTCTCATCACTCACATTACACTTGTCTATTCTCACTCAATTCACCATTCTATGTTTATTCGCATCACATTCACCTTCTCATTGTCATCCTCACTTCCTCTCACGCTCATTATACAAAAAGACGTCTAACAGAAGCATCTTTCCTCAGGTTGGACTCCCTCTTACACTGTGCTTCAGAAGGAGAAACGGCCAAGAGGGCGTTGCAGGACGCTACCTCGTAGAGGGGCGAGAACAATTAAGAATGTGAACGCCTAATGGCTAATGATGTTGGTAAGTCGGATTGGAAAGCGATTGTGACTTCCTTTTAAGGGCGCAGAAAAGAATTTTGCTTTTGTTTCTCCTTTTTCATTTTGTCTTTGATGGAAATTTATTATGATATCATATTCTTGATTATAAGGATATTCTTTATCATCAGGTTTTCGTATTTCTTCATCATTCATTATTCTTTATCTATTTATTCCATTCCTATGTTTTAGTTATTTATTGGAGTTATTTGTAATGTCACTTATTATTAATATATTTATCATATGTATTTCAAATGTTATGTTTTTATCATAAAATATTCAATTATCATATACTACTATATATATTATTTATTTCATAGTTTACATTTGTTTAGTATTTCAAGAATTATTGTGAGATGTATGTAATTGTCACTTTTCATCATTCACCTTTTTTCTTCTCTTTTACTCTTTTCATTTTTGATATCATTATCCCCTACAAACATTGTACTTCTAATTTTTTCATATATATGATTTTTTATGATATCATTGTCCCTGTTGTTATTATTTATTGTTGTAGTTAGGTGAGTTATCATTTATTTTATTAATTCCTATTACTCCTTTTTCTATTTAAATTTATTAATCAATATGTAATCCTTCCTCTTGTCATTATGATAATTTGCTGCTGATCCTGTTTGTTCTTGTTCTCTGTTGTTTGAGGTGAGTGTGAGATGTCATCTCCTTTATGCGTGAATATTAACGAAGTTTGGCTTTGTCAATGTATTAGAATAATTGATGTGGGGATCAGAGAAACACAGCTATGGTATAAGCGTGTATATTCTTGTGGGATAAGATGAATAATCTCCCTGGAGTAGAAAGAAGTGGTTGATTTACATTACACTTTGTAATATTGCTCGTCGTGTAGGGATGGCGCATATTGATATAAAGAAACATTCATTCGGGGTGGTAACTAAATTATTAACATGAGGTATTCTTTGTGTATTTATTTAATTACTAAACAGTAGAACGAACAACGTAAATTCTAAGATCCCTTTTATTCTATCCAAATCTTTAATTATTCTAACTTTCGTACATGCTTTTTCTTGTAGTTGTGAGGTCTTTATCACTCATAGATTAATACAGTGTCGGATAATCATGATGGTAATTGACAATGAGGATAACACGATGAGCATCCTTGTACTTCCTTCTTGACAAACACCAAGTCACTGCTTCACAGTTGCTTGCAACAATCAATGGTTATGCAGGTGCTGGTTCAGTTAAGAGATGCCAACTTAAGCATTCGTTTTACAAAATACCTCTTCTCGCAACTTAAGTTTATGTTTGCTAAGTACAAAGGTAACATATCCAATGAAATATACACTATTATAAGTTCATATACAAAAGAATAATTACTATTTTGTTTTGATAATCATACTGATAATGATATTAAAATAATAAACCATTAATTAAATGATGATAATGACTAAAGAATAAGGACATAACATTATTCTGATTCTGTAAAAAACATTAATAGATAACGATAACAACATTATTATTATCAATTAAGATCAAAATAGTTAGATTGACATTACCACAAATTTTTAAATTATTCTCTATGATGATAGCATAATTTCTTTCATTCAAATAAATATGATGTTAATGGTAATCGTAACTCCAACATTTATTTTCCTTCTATCATTTGACATCCGATTATGCATTAATATTTATATATGATCATAATCATTATCAAATCATGCTGATCTCATTCTATGTAAAAGAGCCTTCTCTCCATGTATCTTATCATTTCACTCATTTTATCTCATTCATTTTCCATCCTTTCATTTCATTTATTAGTCATTTTGCTTTATTCATAATGGTTAACATTTCCTGTATGTATTAATCATAAATCATTTTCATTGGCATTATTATCATTAATATAAGAACATTACGATTTATCCACAACCACCACCACCCTAATGTTTGCCATGTATATTAACATTGACAAATTTCATTCCCACACTCAGTTCCGTCTCATTTTGATTCTCATTAACATCATCACCCACAGTTTTTAATTTTAATTTTGTCCTCGCAAGTCTCAGATCCATTCGTCATAAGCTCTCTTTCCTACTCTTGTGTCACTCCCATACTTTCTAGTATAATTCTCCTTATCCTAGTATCTTTGTTACTATGTTTTTATATTCTTATAATTCTCCTTCTCCTACTCATTTGTTTTCTCTATATTTTCTGTATAATTCTCCTTCTCCTTAATCTTTATCACTCTATACTCTCTTCTGGAATATTTCTACCTTCTCCTTACTCTTTGTAACTATAATCTGTAATAATTCCCTTCTACCTATATTCTTTGTCCACTTTACGATTCTCTTTATAATTCTTCTATCTTTGTCACTTCATTTTCTGATACAATTCTCCTTCACCCACACTTCATCAGATTTATTTCTCTTTTCATTATCCCTCTCAGTTCTCTACTTTCCCTTTCATCTTCATGCTCATCATCCATTATCATTATGTTCCATTAATGGGATTGTCCTACCTCATTACTTCTACCATTGTTTTATATTAACACTTGTTATTTTTTACCTTAATTTGTATACATATCTTGGTTATTTTCATTATTATTTTTAGAGATATTATATTGTTTTGTGTAACTAACCTTTATTATGCTGTAATATTATCATCCTCTTAAGTTATTCTCAATTATCTTTACATTTTATCAACTAACTTCTATCAATATTTTGTTATGTATGAATATATATATATATATATATATATATATATATATATATATATATATATATGTGTGTGTGTGTGTGTGTGTGTGTGTGTGTGTGTGTGTATATATGTGTGTGTGTGTGTGTGTGTGTGTGTGTGTGTGTGTATTGTCGTCATCAATATTATTGTCATATTTCATCATCATATATATATCTTGATTTATATAATATATTCTTAAATATATATCATATCTTTATCATTATATATTCACATCTCACTTATTTCTGAACAAATTTGAATAAAAATGAAAATAAGAAAATTAAACAAGTGTTTCACTGAAGAGCAACATTTAAACATTGACAAGTTCTACAGTCAAGTTTACCTTCAGGAGAGACAGCAATGCACAAGGCAGCTTGGAAGGGACACACGGCAGTGCTGGAAGTCCTTCGGGAGGGCGGGGCCAACGTGGACGCTGCAGATTTTGAAGGCGACACGCCCCTCCACAAAGCAGCTTCACAAAGGCATCTCCTCGCTATATTCACGTTGATGAAATTTGGGGCTTCCACGTACAAGAAGAATAAGACTGGAAGGACTCCGCAGGACTTGATGCCGAGATCTTCCTCCACAGAGAGCCGTGGCATGGAACTTTTCCAAAGCGTGTCCATGGTAAGAGATTGTATTGGTCAGACTGTGGTCCTTCCTCTGTCACCATTGGTTTTCAAAGTTGTGCATCATGGGCAGTGCCATGGTTGCTGAGTGGCACTGTAACTAAATCACAAAAGGATTCTAAATTTTGATTTTTGTTTATATAATTGGACCTAAGATGCTAATGCATTTATCTGTTGAATATTGATTACTTTCAGACACACGTGATGCAGAAGTGGGTAGCAACCGAGAAGGAAAGGATCAGATTGCAAAGAGAAATCCAAGTGCTGAAGGTGAGTTTTCATAGAGAAAAGGTATCAAAAAACAGAAATCAAAAGGATAATGAAACGATGGGGAATGATCAGTGGAATGACAGAAAATATAGCTACCATTTATAATCAAACGAAAACCTTTCTAAAATCCATTATGAATTTTCCTTCTTTTGTTGTGGACTGGAGATGTGCAGAAAGCAGGATAGTCAGACAGACAGGCAGACATTTATAGATGAGGAGAGACCGGGTGAACTAGGGAAGTATTTAGGATGAAATTCAAAGCAAAATATAAGGGTTTTGATGACGGCTAATCTTTTATAAGTATTTGATCCGCTTGATTCTTTTACGACTCCAATCTCCTTATCTCGTGGTTCTCAGCTTTCCCTCCATCCATCAACAATGTCAGGAAGGAAATGACTTGTTATCATGTTAGAGGCAATAATGATATGCTTGCCACTCCCTTCTCTAGAAACAACATGAGCAGAAAGAACGAGAGATTAGTTAGATGATGAACAAGTAAATAGATAGATAGATAGAGAGATAGAGAGAGAAAGAGAAAGTTCATTTCATTTGTCTTTTTGAGCACTTATGATACCTATTCCTACCTTATACAGAAGCAGCATGAGCAGGAAGAGCAAGAAATTAGTTAGATAATGAACAAGTAGACAGAGAGAGAGAGAGAGGTAATGTTAGAGAGAAAGTTCATTTCCTTTGTCTTTTTGAACACTTATGATACTTTTTCCTTACTCATCCAGAAGCAGCATGAGCAGAGAGAGCGAGAGATCAGTGTGAAAAGTAGCGAGACAGTGAATCTACAGAAGGAGACCAGAGACCTGAAGGAAGACCTGAAGAAGAAGGAAGAGGAGATTGTATTACTCAAGGTATGCACAGGAGAGAGCGAGGAAGAAGGACGAAATGACAGAGAGAAAGGAGGAGAGGAAAGGGACAGATATAGAACAATGGTTAAGAAAGAGGAGAGTTAGTGTGAGATAGC
>NW_028234445.1:1836282-1841282 GCF_977035675.1 Penaeus japonicus | reverse complement strand
AAGACACTCTCAAACACACTAACCCAGAAACTTACACACACAACTCATAAACATACTCCAAAAGCAAAAACACACACATACTCACACACTCACTCCAAACACACCATATCACAAACACACAAACACATACCACAAATACAAACACACACTCACACTCCCCTACTCTCTTCCTCGCTCCATTCACACACACATCATATGTGGTATCTTTTTGTGTCTTTATATATTCATACCAATATGAAATATATGTATATAGCATATATAATATATATGTATGTAATGTATATATATATACTATATATAATATATAACCAATATATATATATAAATATTATCAAATGTATATATATATATATATATTTATATATATAAATATATATTTATATATATAAATATATTATATATATATATCACTATATATATATATATATAAATATCTATATAAATATATAATATATATATAAATATATTTACTAATATATATATTTCTGTATAATATATACAATATATATCATATACATATATATCTATATACTATATAATAACATACATATAATATATATATATCTATATATATATATATATATATATATATATACAATATATATAATATATCAATATATCAACTATATATATATATATATATATCTAATCAGACTATATATATATATAAATATATAAATATAATATATGTAAGTATATATGTATATCATTTATATAATATAAATATTTTATAACAATATATATATATCAATATATAAATATATATAACAATATCATAAATATATCTATATATAATATATATATATATATATATTATTTGTATATATATTATATCACTATATATATACCAATATATATTCAATAAACTCACTCTCATATTTGAGTATATATAAAAACTAAACATATATATATAAAAAAAAAATATATACTATCACTAATATATAATCTAAAAAAAATATATATATATATATATCACTCATATACAAACACTACAATATAAATACATATAGTATGACCAATACAGACTCACATACACACTAATCTCAAAATATAATATAAAATATATATAAATATCTATATATATAACTATCACTATATATAATATAACTCTATATATAAAATACTGATAACTGAATATCATGTATAAAATCATATAAATAAACTATAAAAATATATAACATATATATATAGTAAAAATTTAATAATAAATTAATAAAATATATATAAATATACTAACACTTATATATACTCTATATATATATATCTATACTATATATATGAATATATGTAATCTATATATACATACATACATATATACCAATAAATAACATATATAACCTTATATACATATATACAAGTACACACAACATACCTAACATACATACATATATAAAACTATATATAATATATATAATATATATATATATTATATCTTATAAATAAATAACTATATATATATATCTATATGGTGTCTGTGTGCGTGTGTGCGTGTATGCACATGTGTGTGCATGCATGCGTAACTGCGACTGTGGGTTTATACGTGCTTCATTTTATTTATTTATTTACATTTATGTATATACATATGTATATACATAATCAAATGTATATATATGAAAACCGTCCTCAGGAGAGCTGGAGGCGGCGAGCGCTGGGCCAGCCCTCGACCCTCAAGAGGCGGTCTCTGCCACTTCAGGTCTTCTTGCGAGGAGGAGCCAGGGGTCCAGGAACCAGTGCGCAGCGACGAAGCCTCCCCAAGCAGCGGCAGGACGAGCCTCCCCAAGCAGCATTCAGGGACGAGCCTCCCCAAGCAGCAAGGCAGGGACGAAGCCTCCCCAAGCACAGGCAGGGACTAGCCTCCCCAAGTATCAAGCAGGGACACTCTTAAACTTAGCAGCCGCCAAGGACATTCTTCAGGAGCTGCCCTAGGGCGTGACCTTGCCGTGTTAGCTCGCCTCGAAGGAGGCGACAGTGAGCACTAAAGACATTCGTCAAAATTGTGAGTGTCATTTTTGCAGATGAAGAGACAATGGAGAAGGAAATAGTGTAGTTTTTCCTTCTCAACTTAAATCTGTTTTTGTTTCCCCTCAAGAAGACAAAACATAAGCAAATGTATATTTTCATATTTTCCTGTCGATCCCTTCATAATCCCTATAGAATCAGGGGTTTCCCAACTGGGGTACATGTACCCCCAGGGGTACATTGCACGTTCAGGTGGTACATTTGTTCTGAAGGAAACAATTACTTCACAATACATGTTTTGAATCTGCACTCCATATTGCACTTTCTCATTTAATTTTTACGTGTTAGGGGTACAGGGGGAACCTATAAAAAGCCTAAGGGGGTTAACTTAGGAACAAAAATTTGGGAACCCCTGCTATAGATATATTATCATATATGAGCATACCTTAAGTATTAGTATAACTCTTTTCATTGAATGATACAAGCAATGCATGCCATCTCCTACCAATGTTACTCTTCTAAAGCAGAAAGACCTCTTGTTCCTTTACCCCAAAGAATATACTTTATGTTTAACTAACATGTATAATTACTAATATCATTCCCAACGTACAAAGAATTTGCTCATTTGAGCTTCGTGTTAATTTCAAGTATTTTTCTCTACACGTGAGAGTCTAAGGCATGTACCTGAGAACCCCCCCTTTGCCCTTGAGTATACTCGCATATATTATTAGATGATATTGAAATCATTTGTCACATAATACTCAATAGAAATTCCTAAACTATTTTGCCTCACAGCCACTATGGGGAGAACCGGAACGTGTAGACCGCCCATGAACATGGTGTTTGATTTTCTGAACCTATTTTGTCCTGATGTGTAATAGGTTTCCGTAACGGAATCAGTTCTGAATGAAAGGAAAGAAAATCTCTCTTGCGTGTTTCAAGACTCTCATAACTTGTTTTTCATATCAATAAAATTGGGGTGAATATTTTTGTTTTCTTGGCTTTTTCATATTTTGCCCACTTCTTTATTCCTACTTTTCTTACTACTATTATTAATTTATTTATTTTTTAGATAATTATCATTCATTTAGTTTAATTCCACGTTAGAGTGGATCATCATTGATAAATCCTTTGCAAACATTAAAAATAAGGAATAATTAAATCAAAGTAATTAAGATAAAAAAAAAAGGAACGCATTTATATTTTTACTTCAGTTACTGTCTGTTTGTAATAAGACATCTACTTTGTCTATCTGTCTCCCTATCATGCTATCTGTCTAACGATCTTTCTATTTCTCTTGTCTATATCTCTATTTTCCTCTTTATCTTTCTTCCTCTACACCTATCTTCATACTCTCGATCTTATCCCTCTTTCTTCCTATAAACGCTATCTCTCTATCGGTTTTTTCGTGACTTCTCTTCTTATTTCTCTCCTATTCCTATCTCCTCTTAACGATCCATCTTTCTCTATAATACCTCTATTATTTTACACACGCAATACCAAAATCCTCTTCCTCCTCTATCCCTTCTCCCATCCTCCTACATTTCCCCCTTCTACCACTTCTTTCTTCCCCCTTATTTTCCTCTATCTCCACTTTTTCCCCTTCCCCCTTACTCTACCGTCCGCATCCACATCCTCTCCCATCGTCCTTATCTTCAGGTATCTTCCTCTTAGTTTTTTCCCTTGTCCACCTTTGTCCTCTTCTCTCTCTCCTCCCCTCTTATCTTCCTCCTCTCCTCTTCCCAATTCCATTACCTTCGACCTTATCTGCCTCCTCCTTCGCTTTTCTCTCATTCCCATTCCTCTTCCTCCTTCCTCTTCATCCACCCTCTTTTCCCTTTCTTCCCTCCTTCCCCATCTCTCCCTCCTTCTCTACCCTCTTTCTCCTCCCTCTTTCCCGTCACTTATTTCCCTCCTCCTTATTCTTCCTCTTTCCTTCTCCTTCCCGTTCCTCCTTCCCCTCCCCGCTCCCCCTCCCCCTTAACTTCCACCATCTTCCATCCTCTCTCCGCTTCCCACTTCCCTCCTTCCCATTCCCTTCCCCCTTATCTTGTTCTTTCCCTTCTCCTGCCCTCCCTCTTCCTCCTCCCCTCCACCCTATCTTCTTTTCCCTCCTCCTTTTTCCTCTCCTCCTCTTCTTCCCGCTCCCCCTCCCCCTTATCTTCCCCTTCTTCTCCTCCCTCCTTCCCAACTCCTGTCCACTCCCCGCCCTCTTATCTTCCCCATCCTCCTCCCTCTCTTTCCTCTCTCCTTCACACACTCCCTCCCTCTTATCCTTCCCTTTATCCTCCTCACCCCCTCACCCTTCCCTTCCCCTTTCCACCTCCCTCTTTCTCTTCTCATTCCCCTCTTCCATCCTACCCCCTCCAGTTTATCTTCCCCTTCCTTCTCCCTCTTTCCCTTCCCCCTTCCCTCCTACATTTCTCCTTCACCTCTTATTGATGACCATTGTCCTTTCTTCTCAATATTCCTGAATTGAAGTTAAATGATCCAGTGAGTCATTTTAGCTCAAAGGTCCAAGCGACGAGAATTTTCCTTTCTCACGCTTTTCACCATATTTTGGCAGCATGTATCTTGTGGATAGCCTGGCCCATTGCATGAGTGTAACATCCCATACCTTTGGAGATAATACCATGGGATTTACTACACACACACAAACACACTCACACACTTATACACACACGGACACACACTCATACACACACTCACACACGTATACACACAAGCAAACACACACACACACACACACACAAACACACACACACACACACACACACACACACACACACTGCCAACTGGCAGTTTTCATTACCAGATTTACCACAATCTGGTAATAAAAAACGAGTTTGGTAATGAATTACTGTGTTTTGGAAATCTGGTAATGGGAGTGCAACAAATTGGTAATCAGTGAATATGTAAAGAAATATGAATAAAAATTATATATATATAATATATATATATATAATATATATATATATATATATAGAGAGAGAAGAGAGAGAGAAGAAGAGAAAGAGAGAGAAAGAGAGAGAGAGAGAGAG
>NW_028234445.1:1823782-1831282 GCF_977035675.1 Penaeus japonicus | reverse complement strand
TGTTTTGGGGTGAAAGTGTGTTGGGTTTTTTTGTGGGGTGTTTGTGTGTTTGATAGGGTGCCCTGCGCGCACGCGTTGTCCCTGCATTATGCGGGTATCCGAGCGTACTGGGGTGCGTTTTATTTTTTTTTTGTGGTGTTGGTGTGTGTCCCCGCGTTTTGCATGTGTTTTATGTGTGGGTGAAGAAAAATATTAGCGGGGCATCAAATGGTTTGAAAGAAATGGTGACTCTATTTATCTCTTTTCCTCTCCCCCTTTCCCCCCCCCCCCCCTCTTCCCCTCACTTTTCCCTCTCTCTTTCCCCTTTTTTTTTTCTTTTCCCTTTTTTCTCTCTCTCTCTCTCTCTCTCTCTCTCTCTCTTCTCTCTCTCTTCTCTCTCTCTCTTCTCTTTTTTTTCTCTCTTTTTTTCTCTCTTTTCCCTTCCCCCTCCGTTTTCCCACTTCCCCCCCCAAAAAATTTTTCCCTCCCCCCTTTTTTTTTTATTTTTTTTTATTACCCTTAAAATTTTCCATGTTGTGTGTGTGTTTGGGTGTTTTTTTTTTTTAAATATTTTTGTATTTAAAGATCTTTTTTTTGTTTGTTTGTTGGGTTTTGTGTGTATGTGAATGTACGGATATGTAGTTTTAAAAATTTTAAGATTCGTGGGGTTAGTTTGTGCTGTGTCTAAGTTTTATGTTAAATTTTTGGTGTTTGAATGGTTTGTGTATGTTTTGTGCTGTATGTGTTTTTGATTGCGTGGTGTTTATATGTATGCAAGAAAGTCTGTGATGTTTTTTTTATAAAAATAAAATTTTTATAATTTTAAAATTTTTATATAATTTTAAAATAACATACCCTATAAATAATTTTTTATACATATATTATACAACATAAAACAATATCTGTGGGGGGAGTTCTGGTTTTGTGTGTTTTAGTGTGTGTGTGGGTGTCTGAGTGTGGAAATTTTACTAAGTCTTCCCCGTTTTTTTTAGACCCATATGTGGGTTTTTGAGTGTGTTTTTTTTGTTTGTATGTGCCATGCATCTTGGAAAATTTGGGGTTCTGTTCCTAACTACCCCTTTTTTTTAGTTGAAGATTATTACTAATAATGAAACAATTCCGCTTTTTTTTTGTAAAAATAGAATACAACACAGAAACAAAAAAATCAACGAAATAAAATGTTAAATATAGACACAAGATATTAAAATTGGCGGGGTTGGGTTGCAAAAAACCAAAATTGTAAAAATTTTTTGTGTTACTACTTTTTTTTTCTTTATTATTTTGCATTATTGTCATTATCTTTTACATTAAATATTTTTTAAATTAAAAGGGATTGTCTTTCCCCAGAGCTCGTTACCCCCAGCACCAACGCCAACGGAATGAACCAGGCAAAACAATGCAGAACTTGTTTAAATACGCCAAGGCAGACATATGAGGGGAAGAGAGAGAGAAAAGAAGGGGGGAGAGAGAGAGGGGGAAAAAGGAAAAGAAGGAGAAAGAGAGAGAGGGGAGAAAAGAAAAGAGAAAATAGAGAGAGGAGGGTAGAAGAGAGAGATAGAGAGAGAAGAGGAGGAGGAGGAGAGAAAAGGGGGGAGGGGGGGGGGGGGGGGTTAAAAAAGGTAAAAAATAACAGATGAATATAAAAAAGGGAAAGGAGAAAAGGAAAGGAAGAGGGAAGGGAAGGGAAGAGAGGTGGGAGGGGGAAAAGAAAACAGAAAAAAGACAAAGGGAAGAGAGAAAGAAAAAAAGAGAAAAATAAAGAGAAATAGGGTTGAGAAGAAGGCAGGAGAGAGGACTGAGTGGGGTTAAAAGTAAAAAGGCAGAGAAAAAAAGGGAAAAATGAGGACATGGAGAAAAAGGAAAAAATTGGATAAATGACAGGGTGTAGGGAAAGCATAGAGATGCGGGAAGGGGAAAAGGGACTAAATTTAAAGATAAATGAGTAGAGGAGTTGGAGCTAGGATGGGGTAGAGAGAGTAGGTTAAAAAATAGAAGAAGGAGAGAAATTGGGGCTTACGACGTCATCAAAGCTACAACACGCGATTGATTAATGGGAAAGAACACAATGTATTAAATGTGCCAGACTTGACAAGGTTTCCTGTTTTTAAAACAAACCCCGAGACAAAAAACGTGGGAAAGAGGAAAGCGAAAGGCCTTGGGATATGGTGTTTTTTCCTTTTTTTTTTTTTATAGGCTTTAGATCTCGTCCTGTGGAAGTGGGAGTCCTGACCATACCCTATCCCTTTCAGCTGCTTGGTGAAAGCAGGCGACCCAAAGGGGTTTGAAAGCCCGGCCCTCGGCCCCCTATTGCAGGCGCCCTTCGACTTTCTTGGTGGTTTTATGAAAGTCTATTTGACATTTCTTTTCTTTTTTTTTTTTTAAGGGTTTTTGGCTTTGGGTGGCCAGAGATGCTGAGGGCGGATTAAAAGTTTTAAGAATGTGAAATATGAAACTTGGAAAGTAATCTGAATTTCCAACTGCTGAAAGCTTACATGCATTACATCATTTCCAGATCATTGCTTTTTGAAACAGTACATATTTGATGTGCAGAAGTGATTTTCTTGAGGTTTGGCTTCTTCTGCAGTTGACACAGGCGAGGGGTAAATTTTTCTAAATTGATTTATTATTATGATTATTATATTTTCCTATATATGTATTTACATATGCATGAATATATTTTACATATATATTACTAGGGCCTTTATTTTAAATATATAAATATATATTTTAAAATATTTAATATTATTTATGTATATTTTATATTAATACATATATTGATATGTATACAGGGAAAATTTTTGCACAAACTGTATCAACACAAAACCCCCACCCCACACACCAACACCCAAAACAAAAAAAAAAAAAAAAAAAAAATATATAAATATAATTAAAATATATTTATATATATATAAAAATATATGTTTTATTTTAAAAATATATATATATAAATTTTTTATTTTATATATATATTATATTTTTATTTTTTTATAAGTATATTTTTTGTATATTTTTATAAACAAAAAAAAAATATATAATTTATAATATATATATTATACGTTTTATATTAAAGTTTTTTAAATATACAAAAATTTTAATTTTTTATAAAAGAAAAATTATTTATATATATAAAAATATTTATTGTTTTTTTTATTATAAAATATCAAAAATATATTAATTTTTTTTTTTATATATATATTATATATTTAAAATTTATATAATTATATTTTTTAAAATTTGTTTTTTTTGGTGTGTTGTGTGTTGTGTGTGTGTGTGTGGTGTGTGTGTGCATACATGTTTGGTTTCATATATATTCTTTTGTATACATATTAAAATTTATGTATTATTATATATTTTCAATATATATATATATATTTTTATATTATATATATATTTATTATTTGGACTTGGGAAATAATATGTTAAATATATATTCATGCATATGTATTATACTTATAGGGAAATATAATAATAATAATAATAATGAATCAATTTAGAAGATTACACCTCGCCTGTGTCAACTGCATGAAAGAAGCCTACCTCAAGAAAATCACATTCTGCCTCATCAAATTATGTACTGTTCAAAAGCAATGCAATCGTGGAATTGATTGTAATGCATGTAAGCTTCAGCAGTTGGTAATTCAGATTACATTTCCATAGTTCATATTTCACATTCTTAAACTGTGAATCTCGTTCATCGCATCTCTGGCCATCAAAAGCCAAGACCTAATTATTTCTACTTCACACACGAGCCAAAAAGAAAATGTCGAAATAGACTTCATAAAAGCCTTACCCAAGAAAAGTCGAGAGGGCCGCTGCAGATAGGGAGCCGAGGGCGGTCTGCAGCCCTTCGGCGTCGCCTGCTTTCACCAGAGCAAGCTGAAAGGGAAAGGCTATGGTCAGGACTTCCCACTTCCACATGGACGAGTATCTTAATGCCTATACAACAAAGGAAAAAAGGAAAAAACAACCAATATGCCAAGGCCTTTTCGCTTTCCTCTTTTCCCACGTTGTTTTGTTCTCGATTGTTCAGCAGGAATCCTTGTCAATGTCTGTGCACATTTCAGTACATTGTGTTCTTGTACACCATATAATCATATCAGCTGTGTTGTAGCTTTGATGCACAGTGCGTAGAGGCCCCAATTTCTCTCTCTCTATCTATTTCTAACTCTATCTCTCTCTACCTATCTCTAGCTCCTAACTCCATCTACCTCATTTCATCTATGAAATTCTAGTCCTTTCCCTTCCTGTCATCTCTATGCTTTCCCTACACCCTGTTTTATTTATCCAAATTTCTCCTTTTACCCATGTCCCTCATTTTCAATTTATCTCTGCCTTTCTACTTTAAAACCCACTCAGTCTCTCTCTCCTGCCTTCTTCTAAATCCAAATATTTCTCTTTATTTCTCTCTCTTCTTTCTTTCTCTCTCTTCCCCTTCGTCTTTTCTTGTTTACTTTTCCTCCTCACCTCTCTTACCTCTTCCCCTTCCTCTCTTCGCTGTCGTCCCCTCTCTCCTCACTTTCTTTATATTTCATCTGTTTTCTTTACCTTTTTTTACCCCCCCCCCCCTCTCTCTCTCTCTTCCTCTCTCTCTCTCTCTCTCTCTCTCTCTCTCTCTCCCCTCTCTCTCTCTCTCTCTCTCTCTATACTCTCTCTCTCTCTCTCTTCTCTTCTCTACCCTCTTTCCCTATCTCCCCCTCTCCTCCCCCCCCATCTCTCTCTCTCTCTCTCTCTCTCTCTCTCTCTCTCACTCTCTCTCTCTCTTCTCTCCTTCTTCTCAGTATGTCTGCCTGTGGCTGTGTACTTACAAGTTCTGCATTGCTTGCCTGGGATGTCATTTCCGTTGGCTGTTGGGGGCTGGAGGTAACGAGCTCTGAGGAAGCCAATATTTAATTAAATATATTAATGATATAAGAAGCATAATGACATATGCTAATGAATAAAGAAAAATAACAGTAGTAACACGGAAAATTTGTACTATTTGAGATTTTGCAATCCACACCAGCCAATTTTAATATCAGTGTGTCTATATCATATTCACTTATTTCGTTGATTTATTGTTCTACTGTGTTGTATTCATATTCTTATTTAAAATAAAGCGGAATAGTTTCATAGTATTAGTAATAATCTTCACTATGAAAGGGTTCTGGAACGAATAATGTCACAAGATGCAGGCACATACAACCATGAGAAACACACTCACACACACATATGGGTGCTGAAAAAGCGTGAGCACATAGTCACGTCCACACTAAGACATCCAACACACATCAAAAACCATATACACAGAACTCACCCACAAGGATATGTGTATGTTGTATGTAAATATATATGATATATATATATTATTATATGTATGTATTATATATATATATATATATATATCTATATATGTTATATATTATATAAAAACAGCACGAATCTTGCATACATATAAACACACACGCAATCAAAAACACCATACAGCACAAAAACTAACAAACCATTCAAAACACAAACTTACATACACTTAGACACAAAGCACAAACGTACACACACGGACTCTTCATATTTACATCAATATAAGTACATTCACATACTACACAACCACAAAACAAACAAAAACCAGTATTAATACTAAAACATTTAAAAAAATACACCAAACACACACACACATGGAGGAATTAAGTAATAGATAAAATAATAAAAAAAGACGAAATTGTTGGGGGGGGAGTGGGAACGGAGGGAAGGAAGGAGAAGAGAGAGAAAGAGAGAGAAGAAAACGAGAGAGAGAGAGAAGAGAGAGAGCGAGAGAGAGAAGGAGAGATGATGAGGAGAGAGAGAGAGAGAGAGAAGAAAGAAAAGAAAGAAAAAGTGAAAGAAGAGAAGAAAGTGACGGAGGAGGGGGGGGGAGGAAGGGAGAGAGATAAGAGAGATAAATAGGTCACCATGTTTTCTAACACCGTTGATGCACCGCTAATACTTTTCACGCACACATAAAACACACATATACGGCGCCGCACACTCAACACACACACAACAACACACACACACACAAACACAATAAAAGCACCACGTCGCTCGGATACCGCATACATGCACGGAGAACGCGCGTGCGGCACGCACACTATTCAACACACAAACACACACAAAGTAAACAACACTCATCCAGCCAACCACACATCATAGCAAACACGCAAAAAACAACACCGATTAACACACCATATAATAATAAAAAATAACAAAATACATTTGTTGCAGTACAACCTCAACCTCTACACATTATTCACTGAAAAACAATCACAATTGCAAAAAAACGTGCATATTACACGTACACACACTAACACAAACGTACACTTTAAAAACAGGATATGAATATATGCTTAAAACAAAACAAACAAACATAATATAATTTTCCTTTTAGTACAGATTTGCCTCTTGAAACAGTTTACTTAAGAGATAATGCCCCAACACCCCACCACAACCCGACATAACATAATTCAGGATACAATAGTTACGAACTCTACTCTATGCAGTATGATGTAGATGTGTGTTGACAACACGGATCATTCCTGGCGGAAGTCCAGACGGTCCGTTGGCATGCAATGAGCTCTGATGTTTTCATAACATAAGGTTCTATAAACGCACTTTATAATATCTCTCCCTAACATATATTTCTATAACACACTTCCAATACATATGCTATAACCTTTCACTGTCACCTCAAAGGCGAACATTTTTTAGGGGGGCTGTCACAGTTTGGTTTTTGTTTTGTTTTTAATTTAAATAGTAAAATTTACCTAGATTTGAGTAGCCAGATTTTACTAAGAAGCGTTAGAGACACACGACTGACTAACAAATTTTTAGGGTAAATTGTCATTATTCGTTCTTATTGAGGACATAAAGATTTGAATTGCTCGTATGCCAGGCAAGTGGGAGACGGGCAGCGAAGAAGCATAATCTTGTGCTGAAGGGATGTGATGGCAAGGTGTGGAATCCCCCACCCAACAGCCATAATCTCGGCCTGTCAGTCATCCGATAGAGGTCACTATGATCTGATCGGTACTTCTGTCAAAGTAACTTCACTGATATTTTTCTGCATAGAAAGAAGCAAAGGGTAAAATACAATATTCTATATATGCGATGAGACCGTAATTATCTTCTTATTGTTTTGGCATATATTAAATTATTTAGAATTTTTGAGTTATATATATATACATGTACATATAATAAATATATACATATATATATATATTTATATTATATATATATATATATATCTATTATATATTTCTAGGAGAGAGAGATGAGAGAGAGAGTGAGAGAGAGAGAGAGAGAGAGAGGAGAGAGGGGAGAGACAGAGAGAGAGAGTGAAAGACGAGAGAGAGAGAGCGAGAGAGAGGAGAGAGAGTAAATTAGATAGATAGATGGATAGGTTTCTATAAAACACACACACCACACACCCACACACAACATATATAATCATATATATATTATTATATATATAAATATGTGGTGTGTGTGGTGGTGTGTGATGTGTGTGTG
>NW_028234445.1:1813782-1818782 GCF_977035675.1 Penaeus japonicus | reverse complement strand
GATAAAAGGAGGAGGAAATAACTAGTTAATGTGAATAACTAAATTTTAAAATAAAGATAAAAAAATTAAATAAATAAACAAATAAAAGGAAAGGAAAGACAGAACGATAAAAGGAAAGAGAAATAACTAGATAAATGGTGATAACTAAATAATAAATTAAAGATAACAATGAAATAAATAAACAAATAATAGGAATGAAAACAAAG
Organism: Penaeus japonicus; assembly: GCF_977035675.1. NCBI lineage: Eukaryota > Metazoa > Arthropoda > Malacostraca > Decapoda > Penaeidae > Penaeus > Penaeus japonicus. Next base: position 1,818,576 of record NW_028234445.1, on the reverse strand, counting down.
CGATAAAAGGAAGAAGAAATAACTAGATAAAGGTATACTAAATTTAAAATAAAGATCAAAAAAATTAAATAAATAAACAAATAAAAGGAAAGGAAAACAAAGCGAGTTAAAAGGAAGGACGAAATAACTAGATAAATGGTGATAACTAAATGATAAAATAAAGATAAAAAAAAAATAAATAATAAACAAATAAAAGGAAATGAAAACAAAGCGATAGAAAGGAAGGGGAAATAACTAGATAATTGGTGATATCGAATGTAAAATAAGATAAAATTTAAATAAATAAACAAAATAAAAGGAAATGAAAAAAAAGCGATCAAAAGGAGGAGGAAATAACTATATAAATGGTGATACTAAATAACTGAAGATAATATGATTTAGAGTTATATCTGAGTTATGAATAGAAGAATTATTTGAGTTTAGGACCAATGCGAATGAAAGAATTTATATACAAAGAAAAATAATAAAATAGAAGAAAAAAAAGATAATACTGATTAAATTCAATTTGTTAATATAGATGGTCATTAAAAACATTATTGATAAGAATTGATTATTAAACAATTATCAATTAATTATTCATTATTGATATCTATGGGAATTGAGAATCAAGAAAAATGAGTTATCCATTAAATATTAATTATTTAATTCATTATCATTATTGAATCAATATTTTTTAATCATTAATTATTATAAAAATAGAAATTATCATCAAATACATTATTTAATAATAATTAATAATGCGAACCTAAAGTTAAGAGAATTAAATATCTTATCCGCAAGCTATAGTGTTAGAATAATTAAAGACTAAGATAGCATAAGATGCTTATAATTTCTATATCAACTGTGATGAATACCTTAAAAGATTACTCATTGTTTAATGCGCGCGCACGCACGCATATATGCACGCACACACACACAAACATGCCACGCACACGGAAAAAAAATATACTCAAGGCAATAACTTACACATAAGCAAACAAAATAACACAAGCAAACACACATAAACACAAGCAAACACACATACACAGAAGCAAAACACACAAGTAAACAACACAAATACAAGCAAACACAAGCAAACCCAAAAAACATAAACACAAGCAAAGACCTCAACATAAACACAAGCAAAGACCTCAACATAAACACAAACAAACACACTAAAGACAAGCAAAAAACACATAAAGACAAGCAAACACCAAAAGACAAGCAAACACACATAAACACAAGCAAACAAATAACACAAGCAAACACACATAACACAAGCAAACACACACAAACACAAGCAAAACACAAATACACACAAGCAAACACACATAAACTCAGCAAAAACACAAACACAAGCAAAGACCTCAACATAAACACAAGCAAAGACCTCAACATAAACACAAGCAAAGACCTCAACATAAACACAAGCAAAGACCTCAACATAAACACAAGCAAACACACAAAAGACAAGCAAACACACATAAAGACAAGCAAACAAAACATAAACATCAAGCAAACACACATAAAACACAAGCAAACACACATAACAAAAAACAAGCAAAACACATTCNCACAAGCAAACACACAGACACAAAAGCAAACACACATAAACACACAAGTAACACACACAAACACAAGCAAACACCTCAACAAAAACACAAGCAAAGACCTCAACATAAATACAAGCAAACCCCACTTTCACACAAGCACACGCACATAAACACAAGCAAACACACAAAGACACAAGCAAACACACATAACACAAGCAAACACACTACATACACACAGATAAATAAACGTACATGCATATAACCAAGAAATCCACTCACGCAAGCATTTATGAAAGCACTCACTCTCACAATAATCACTGATAAACTCTACTGAACTGAACAAGGCACACGCACACACGCGCCCGCACCCCACCACACACACACACACACACACACACACCAACACACCGTAAACATGTACACGCGATGCGCATACGCACTCACACACACACAACGCAACCACCCCACACACACCTATATAACATTTAAACATAAATCACCTATAAACGCCCCATAATACATGTACACGTACATGTACATGTACACATAAGCATGTACACGCGAGCGCATGCACACACACGCAACCACACACCACCTACAAACACAAGCAAACACACACATGCAAAAACAGACAGTTTCAAATATACAAAATTACTCTGGTCCTCTCCCTAATTACGTACCTTTGTTGGTTGGTTGGGGGTTTTGGGAGGTGGTTGGTGCTGTTGGCCAGGTTAAATGGTGGGAGTGCTCCCGGGGAATGGGGTGGGTAGTTTGTGGAGGTGGGGTGGGGGTGATGTTTTTGGGGTTTGGGGGATTAAGGGGAAAAATAAGGGGAATTGGGCCAATTTGTCTCATTAGGGCATTTTGGGTTTGGGAAAAACGATTGGGGGGGGGGAAAATTTCTGAAGGGGGGGGTGTCTGCCTCAGGGGGTGGCGATGGGGCGCCCCGAGCGCGAGAGCGGCCGAGGAGGAGACGGAGGAGGCGGGAGCGAAAGGGAGAGAGCGCGCGCGGGCGCGAGACCCGGGCGGGAAGCGCGGCGCGGCGCTGCGCCCCCCCCCGCCTCTCTCTCTCTCTCTCATCTCTCACTCACTCTCTCTCTCACTCTCTCTCTCCATACTCTCTCTCAATCATCTCCTCACAATCCTTCTTACTCTCTCTCCACTCTATCTCGCACTCTCACTCTCTTCCTCTCTCTCTCTCTCTCTCCTTCTCACTTCTCTTTCTTCACATACTCACTCTCTCTCTCTCACTCCTTCTCTCTCTCACTCCCTCTCTCTACTCTACCTTCTCTCACACTATCTACTGCAACTCACTCTACTACTCTATCTCTCTCTCTCACTCTCTCTCCCTCTCTCCACTCTCACCTCACTCACACTAACTCATCACCTTTCACACTCATCTCACACTACGCCATCACTACAATCTCATTCTCACCATTCACTCACACACTCTAACCTACTATCACCCATCTCTCCTCTTCTCACACACTCACACTCTCACTCACACCTCACAACCTGTCAACTCCTTATCTCTCACTCTCTTCTCTCTCCTTCTCTCTCTCTCATCCATTCATCATCATATTTCACTACTCATTCCTCTCTCTCCCGCACTCACCTCATACCTGTCAAAACCTCACATAAACACACACTCTCACTCACTCTCTCCTTACTCTTCTCTTCACCACATCTGTATCTCATATTCTATCTCGTCCCTCCACCCAAACCCTGCTTAAATGTATCTGTCTGCTTTGTTCTAGTCTATCTCTTTATCTATTTTTTTCTTTATCTGTCTCTTTTATTTAATTTATTTATTCAATGTCTGTTATTTATTTTATTTTATTTATTTATATTGTTTATTTATTTATTTATTTTAATTTATTTATTTATTCATTGTCTGTTTATTTATCTGCCTTTATCTCAGTCTATTCCTTATCTGTCTATCTCTTAAATCTTCTGTCCCATTTCTTTATCTATCTCTTCATCTATTCTGTTGCCCTTTAATCCTCTCTATAGAGAAATAAAAAATGATGGATGTGTTATTGTTAACTGTGATTGAATTGTAATGATACTGGAACGATGAAGAAAGGGATGGGGAGGGGAGAGGGGAGGAAGGGAGAAGGAGAGGGGAGGGGGGGGGGGGGAAGGACGGAAAGTAGGAGAAGAAGGGGGAAAGTAGGGGAGGGGAGGAAAGTGGCGAAAGGAAGTATGTGGGTAAAAGGGAAAGATTGAAGTATGGGAAGTTGGAAAAAAGATGAGAGGAGGGGAGGAGGAGAATTAGAAAGGAGGGGGGGAGGAGGAAGACTAGGAAGAGAAAATGGGGGTAAGGGAATGAAGATAGGGAGAGGAAGTATAAGGGGGGAAGGAGAGAAGAAAGGGGGGAAGTAGGAAGAAGAAGGAGAAAGGGAAAAAGGGAGGGGGTGGGAAAGAGAGACGGGAAAGAGGAAGATAAGGGGGGGGGGGGGGAGGGGAAGGAGAAGGGAAAGAGGAAGATAAGGGGGAGGGGAAGGAGAAGGGAAAGAGGGGGGGAGGAAAGGGAAGAGGGGAGGGGGAGGGGGAAGGGGGAGGGGGAGGAGGAAGGAGGAAGGGAAAGAGGAGGGGAAGAGATGAAAGGGGATGGAGAAAGAGAAAGCGAAGGAAGAGGCAGATAAAGTAGAAGTAAACCATCAGCTGGCACTAGGTATAAAGCAGCTTGCTGGCCACAGTTATAACCCACCACTGAGAGCAGTTGTTATAACCACTCGATGCCCTGGTTGTGATCCAGTGGATAAGAGACAGACGTTCACGTGCCATGGTCTTTATTGTGGACTGTTAATACACCCGAGCTGTTCGCTCTAGTCTGTCTGTCTGACCTCTCTGTCCTGATCTGTCTCTCTGTGATTCTTACATGTCCTTAAGTACCATTTAGTCACTTTCTACGCCTCGGGCCTTCCGTTAACAAAAACAGCTGCCTAGAAAAACTAGTGTTCCGAGGCGGAAACGAACACAGGAGACAGGAAGCGTCAGGTCAAAACACACTGCCATCGATATTGCATTGAATTAAGTAGACATACATGATCAATGTCTTGGGTCACATAATATCAGTATCAGTGCCTTACAGATGGGAAGGAGGAGGAGGAGGAGGATAAGAGGGAGGGGGTGGAGAAGAGAAAGAGGAGGTGGAGAAGGGAAAAACTAAGAGGAAGAAGATAAGGACGAAGGGGAGGAGTGAATACGGATGAAGAGGAAGGGGGGGGGGGGGGAAAGTAGGAGAAAGAGGAAAATA
>NW_028234445.1:1796282-1808782 GCF_977035675.1 Penaeus japonicus | reverse complement strand
TATGCATTTCTGTGTGTTTGTGTTTGAATTTTGTTTGTGTGTATGTGTAGGTATGTTTCTTTAAGGGTATACACAAATATGCATGTGCTTGTATGTTTGTGTGCATCCTCTCATGCCTACCTTCAGGGACTCAATCTTCTCTTCCCGATTTCTTAACATTTGACTCAATTCCCTTCTTTCTTCGGCTGCCTCTTCCTCTCTTGTGCATTGAAACATTCTTCCTAGGTTCCTCACCTCTTCCAGGTGTTGCTCCTGCAATATAAAATCTTAATTAGTTCTAACATATTATACATATAAGATTCGAGATATACTTCATACACACATGTGTAGCCTAATGTACTGTGCAACTGATTCCACTGAATGCAAATCTATCAATCTCTTTTCATTGTTGTTGATGTTGCATCTACATCTTGCATCTCCCTTTGGCCAGGAGTGACTTCAATCCCTGTGTATTTGTACTTCCGCTTGACCTCCAAAGGAAACGTTACCTCGGCTTGCGTCAGCTGCTCCTCCATCTCCCTCACCTCCGCCCTCAGCTCCCGAATCTTCCTGGCTCCTTCTTCCAGACGATCCTGTGTGCAAAAGGCGCCAGGGACATGACATGCGGTCTCCTCCTGTCACCACTATGCCTGTTCTTCCTCCCATTCACTCTCTTTCTCTTTATCTTTCTCTCTCTCTGTATAAATGTATTTCTCCCTCTCCTTCAACCTTTCCCTCCTTTGTTCTAATTCCTTCTCTCGCACTTTATCTTTCTCCCAATCTTTCTTTCTTGAAGTTCTGTCTAAAGCATTAACATCATCCTCAGTGCAACTACATTTATGTTAAAAGCACTAATATCACCATTGAAGTTAATTCTCAGAATTATTATCACCCTCAGTGCAATGCATCATAAGTCATAAGAATTAATATCCTCCTCACTTTCGCATCCTCGCCCTCCGACCTGTTTGTCGCATTCCCAACGTCTGCTGTGTGTTGCTCCTGTAAAGTAAAGGACTGTCACGCCTTCTTAACGGGACGGGAGTGTATACTTAACCATGTAGAAAAACAATGTGTGAATACAATACTTCTTCATTGTTTCTCTCCTTATTTTAGTCTCTTTCTCTCTCCTCTTTTCTTTCTTCTTACTCTTACCTTTAGCTCTCTGATCTCCCTTTCCTTCAGACATAGGATATCCTTCAGTTCGCTGTTTTCCGTCTGCAGATTAGTCACCACAGTTTCCGTTCCTCTTACTCTTACCTTTAGCTCTCTGATCTCCCTTTCTCTGAGACATAGGATATCCTTCAGTTCGCTGTTTTCCGTCTGCAGATTAGTCACCTCAGTCTCCATCCTACTCCTCTCCCGTCCTTGCTCCTCCTGCATATCCTGTAGAAGACAACACTGTAGGGATGTCTCTGTCCTAAAGGGATTAGGGAGAAGAACCTAGCATCACAGGCAAAGCAAATGGAATTGCACGACCAAGCAGTAATCTCGCTTCGACAAATAAAATCGGTTTTAAAAAGGGGCTAATGTATTTCGGAAGCTCTTGCTCTTACCTTTAGCTCTCTGATCTCCCTTTCTCTGAGACATAGGATATCCTTCAGTTCGCTGTTTTCCGTCTGCAGATTAGTCACCTCAGTCTCCATCCTACTCCTCTCATGTCCTTGCTCCTCCTGTAAGAGAAGACAACACTGTAGGGATGTCTCTGTCCTAAAGGCTTGAGGAGAAGAGCAAGGCATCACAGGCAAAGCAAGTGGAATCGCACGACCAACCAGTAATCTCATTTCGACAAATAAAATCACTTTTAAAAAGGAGCTAATGCATTTTGGAAGCAAAGAAAATTGCTCATCATGTTGCATTTTCATTTACACAAATCCTGCAACCTTTTCTCTCTTCGTTTGGAATAGTTGAGGTTCACACCTACAAGGACTTATTCAGGAAGCTCCAGGTTCTCCAGACAAAAAGCTACTAATAACACAACGCTATCTCACACTAACTCTCCTCTTTCTTAAACATTATTCTATATCTGTCCCTTCCTCTCCTCCTTTCTCTCTGTTATTTCGTCCCTCTTCCTCGCTCTCTCCTGTGCATACTTTGAGTAATACAATCTCCTCTTCCTTCTTCCTCAGGTCTTCCTTCAGGTCTCTGGTCTCCTTCTGTAGATTCACTATCTCGGCACTTTTCGCACTGATCACTCGCTCTTTCTGCTCATGCTGCTTCTGGATGAGTAAAGAAAAAGTATCATAAGTGCTCAAAAAGACAAACAAAATTAACTTTCTCTCTAACATTACCTCTCTCTCTCCTGAACTCTGTCTTCTTGGTCATTATCGTACTGATTTCTCGCTCTTCCTGCTCATGCTGCTTCTGTATAAGGTAGGAATAGGTGCTCAAAAAGTCAAATGAAATTAACTTTCTCTTTCTCTCTCTGTCTCTCTCTCTATCTATTTATTTATTTGTTCATCATCTAACTAATCTCTCGTTCTTTCTGCTCATGTTATTTCTAGAGAAGGAAGTGGCAAGCATATCATTATTGCCTCACTTATGATAACAAGTCTTCTCCTTCCTGACATTGTTAATGGATGGAGGGAAAGCTGAGAACCACGAGATAAGGAGATTGGAGTCGTAAAAGAATCAAGCGGATCAAATACTTATAAAAGATTAGCCGTCACCAAAACCCTTACATTTTGCTTTGCATTTCATCCTAAATACTTCCCTAGTTCACCCCGTCTCCCCTTATCTATAAATGTCTGCCTGTCTGTCTGACTATCCTGCTTTCTGCACATGAAATTTCATAATGGATTTTAGAAAGGTTTTCGTTTGATTATAAATGGTTGCTATTTTTTCTGTCATTCCGCTGATCATTCTCCATCGTTTCATTATCCTTTTGATTTCTGTTTTATTTATACCTTTTCTCTATGAAAACTCACCTTCAGCACTTGGATTTCTCTTTGCAATCTGATCCTTTCCTTCTCGGTTGCAACCCACCCTTGCATCACGTGTGTCTGAAAGTAATCAATATTCAACAGATAAATGCATTAGCATGTTATGTCTCATTATATAATAAGAATCAAAATTTAGAATCCTTTGGTGATTTAGTTACAGTGCCACTCAGCAACCATGGCACTGCCCATGATGCACAACTTTGAAAACCAATGGTGACAGAGGAAGGACCAGAGTCTGACCAATACAATCTATTACCATGGACACGCTTTGGAAAAGTTCCATGCCACGGCTCTCTGTGGAGGAAGATCTCAGCATCAAGTCCTGCGGAGTCCTTCCTCTTTTATTCTTCTTGTACGTGGAAGCCCCAAAGTTCGTCAACGTGAATATAGCGAGGAGATGCCCTTCTGAAGCTGCTTTGTGGAGGGGCGTGTCGCCTTCACCATCTGCAGCATCCACGTCGGCCCCGCCCTCCCGAAGGACTTCCAGCACTGCCGTGTATCCATAACGAGCTGCCAAGTGCATTGCTGTTTGTCCTGAAGGTAAACTTGACTGTAGAACTTGTCAATGTTTGAATGTTGCTCTTCAGTGAAACACTTGTTTAATTTTCTTATTTTCATTTTTATTCAAATTTGTTCAGAAATAAGTGAGATGTGAATGTATAATGATAAAGATATGATATATATTTAAGAATATATTATATAAATCAAGATATATATGATGATGAAATATGACAATAATATTGATGACGATAATACACACACACACACACACACACACACACACACACACACACACACACACACACACACACATATATATATATATATATATATATATATATATATATATATATATATATATATATTCCTACATAACAAAATGTTGATAGAAGTAATTAGAAAAAGAATACAAATATGAATAACAAAAGAGAATGATAACCATTACAGTATAATAAAGTTAGTTATAAAACAATATAACATCTCTAAAAATAAAAATGAAATTAACCAATGATATTCTATAAATGAAAGTAAAAATAACAAGTGTTAATATAAACAATGGTATAAGTAATGAGTTAGAACAACTCATTAATGGGAACATAATGATAATGGATGATGAGCATGAAGATGAAAAGGAAAGAGAGAACTGAGAGGGATAATGAGAAGAGAAATAAATATGATGAAGTGTGGGAGAACAAGAATTGGACAGAAAATGAAGTGACAAAGAGTAGAAGAATTATAAAGAGAATATAAAGTGACAAAGAATAGTAGGAGAAGGAAAATTATACAGAAAATATAGTGACAAAGAGTAGGAGAAGAAGAATTATACAGAAAGTATGGAGTGACAAAGAATAGGAGAAGGAGAATTATACAGAAAGTATAGAGTGACAAAGAGTAGGAGAAGGAGAATTATACAGAAACTATAGAGTGACAAAGAATAGGAGAAGGAGAATTATACAGAAAGTATAGAGTGACAAAGAGTAGGAGAAGGAGAATTATACAGAAAGTTTAGAGTGACAAAGAGTTGCAGAAGGAGAGTTATGACTGGAATGGCTCTGAGACTTGCGAGGATAAAAATTAAAATGAAAACTGTCGTCATGATGTTAATGAGAATCAAAATGAGAAAGGAACTGAGGTTGGGAATGAAAATGCCAATGCTAATTTGAATGGCAACAACTGTTATAATCGTAATGATTATTATATTAATGATAATAATGCTAATGAAAATATTTATGATAAATACTAGCAAAAAGGAAAGCTTATGAATAAGCATGAAATGACTAGAGAATGAAATGAAAGGGATGGAAAATGATGAAGAAAATGAGTGGAAATGAAAATGGAAAAGTATTCATGAATGAGAATCATTATGATTTGAAGAATGATTATGATCATTATAATATTAATGCATAATCTGATGGCAATGATAGGAAGGAAAATAATAACCATAATTAAAATAAGGTTTTAATTATACTTCTATCATTGTTGTTGGAGTTACTATTATCAGTAACATACTATTTATAATGAAAGAAATTATGATATCAGTCATAAAAATAATTTAAAAATAATAATGGTCATTCTAACTGTTTTGATTTTGATATTGATAATAATAAGGATTATTGTTGTTATCTTTAATGTTTTTATATAATCATAATCAATGTTATTCTTAGTCATCATTATCATTATCATCATTATTATGGTTATTTTTATTAGTATTATCTTTATCTTTATAATAATCAAACAAAATAGGTAATATCTTTTTTCGTATGAACTTATATTATTGATATTTCATTTGGATATGTTATCTTTGTACTTAGCAAACCTAACTTAAGTTGCGAGAAGAGCTATTTTGTAAAACGAATGCCAAGTAGTGCATTCCTCTACAGCACCTGCATAACCATGTTTGTTGCAAGCAAGCTGTGAGCAGACTTGGGTGTTTGCAAGAAGGAAGAACAAGGAAGCCATCGTGTTATCCTCATTGTCATTACCATCATGATTTACCGACACTGGTACTATGAGTGATAAAGACATCACAACTACAACAAAAGCATGTAGGAGAACAAGAACAACAGGATCATCAGCAAAATTATCAATGATGACAAGAGGAAGGATAACCTATGATAATAATTTCAATAGAAATAGCAGTAATATGAATAATTAAAATAATGATAATTCTAACTATAACAATAATAATAATCATAGCAATGATATGTATAAAATCATATATAAGAAATATTGAAGTATAAATAAAAATGATATCAATAATGAAAAGAGTAAAAGAGGAAAAAAAAGATGAATGATGAAAATTGACAATTACAAAAATAAAATTCTTGAAATAATAATAATAAAAATATAGTTGTAATAAATGATAAGATATAGTAGTATAATGATAATGAATATTTTTATGATAATAATAATCATAACATTGCAATACATATGAAAAATGATAATGAATATGTAACATTTACAAATAACTCAAATAAACAACTAAAACATAAGGAATGGATAAATAGAAAAGAATAATGAATGATGAAGAAATAAGAAAAACTGATGATAGATGTATCCTTATTAGATCTGAATAATAATTGTTATAAATTTCCACAGAGACAAAGAAGAGAAAAGAAACAAAAACAAACTTCTTCTGGTGCCTTTAAGAAGTCACTCGCTTTCCAATCGCCTTACCATTCTTATCCTTGGCGTTCACTTTTCCGCCCTTCTCGAGGAGCGTCTCAGCAACAGCATGATGGCCGTTCAAGGAAGCAAAGTGTAAGGGAGTCAAACCTGAGGGAGGAAGATGCTTCTGTTAGACGTCTGTTTGTGAGTAATGAACGTGAGAAGGGAAGTGAGGATGACAATGAGAAGGTGAATGTGAGTGAGAATGAAAAGAAGAAGGTGGATGAGTGAGAATGACAGTAAGAAGGTGAATGCGTGAAAATGACAATGAGAAGGTGAATGTCAGTGAGAATAACAATCAGAAGGTGAATGTGAGTGAGAATGACAGTGAGAAGGTGAATGTGAGGGAGAATGAGACTAGTTTTAGGAATGAGATTAATAGAGATGATTAGGGTGATAAGGGTAAGGGCTAGGAATAGTATGGATATTTTAAATATTAATAAAATTGCAAATACTTAGAATGTTAATGAAAATAAGAATTATGAAAAGGTATAGAAACAAGAAGGAAAAGAAAAAAAAATATATGTATGATAATGAGAAAGAATATTATAATGAAAATGAATGTTTGATAATTATTTATCAGTAATATATATATTTTATATATATATATATATATATATATATATATATATATATATAATATATATAATATAGAGAATTATACAGAAATATAGAGTGACAAAGAGTAGGAGAATTATACATGTGGGGTTTTCTTGCCACATTCGTGCAGTAAATAAAGATGTTCTTTAGCCATTGAAACACGTGGTGTTGTTGAGCGTCTGCTAATTTATTCAGAAAATCATATTGATATAAAATGATTTACACTTCTGTTTCAATGCAGTTAAAATATATAGTCTTCATAATGGAAAAACATACACCTGATAAATGGTGTAACATAAACAAAACATGTCTTTCTTGTAGTAAATAAGCGTAAAATAAAAACATCAAATATTGGTGGAACATGGGAGACATTACGTATGTCAAAGAAAACGGACCCGCCGTTCGGGGGGACTTAACTAAACTTTTATATTTCTAAATTTATTAGTATCATTATTCATCATCACCATTATCATTATCATTGTTATCATATATATGTCATTACCATTATCATTAGTTCTATTATCATCATGAAAGTGTTATCATCAACATTATCAGTGATGATTACTTTATCATTAATATTGTTATCATTACCACCATTACATTATGAAACTTTTCATTATCATCACTATTGTTATTGCTTTTGTTGCCATTACTTTCTCCATTATCATCATTGTCTTTGTCATCACTGACAAAGACCTCGCAACAACACCACCAACAAAAGCATGTAGGAGAACAAGAACAGGATCACCATCAAAATAACAATAATGAGAAGAAGAAGGATGATAACAATTGATAATTTAGTAGAAATGGGAGTAACAATGATAGTTATAGTAATGAAATAATAATAAGAATATGAATAGGACCATTGATGATGATTATGATTGATGATGAGGATGATCATATTTCTTTTAGATAATCATGAAAATAATAATGATAATATCAATAATGATTAAGATTATCATACTTATTATTATCATAATTGTTATAACTAATCATTATAATCATTATAACATATATAGAAATATAGAAAAATCTGTTCATTTGTATTTTATAGACTAATCTATGAAAATATTTCATAGAATAATCTATGAAAATATTTCATAGAATAATCTATGAAAATATTTCATAGAATAATCTATGAAAATATTTTATAAAATAATCTATGAAAATATTTTATTGAAAAAATCATAGAATAAAGAAATAAATATCAATAAAATTAATGACAAATGATGATAAAGATTCCCTTATTAAATTATAATAGTATTTGTCAGAAATTTCCACAAAGGCAAAGATGAGAAAAGAAACAAAAGCTAAATTCTTCTGGTGCCTTTAAGAAGTCACTCGCTTTCCAATCGCCTTACTATCCTTAGTCTTGGCGTTCACTTCTCCGCCCTTCTCGAGGAGCGTCTCTACAATAGCATGATGGCCGTTGCAGGAAGCACAGTGTAAGGGAGTCCAAGCTGAGGGAGGAAGATGCTTGTGTTAGACGTCTGTTTGTGAGTAATGAGCGTGAGAAGGGAAGTGAGGATGACAATGCGAAGGTGAATGTGAGTGAGAATAAACATGAGAAGGTGAATGAGTGAGAATGATAATGAGAAGGTGAATGTGAGTGAGAATGACAGTGAGAAGGTGAATGTGAGTGAAGATGATAATAAGGTGAATGTGAGTGAGGATGATAATGAGAAAGTGAAAGTGAGTGTGAATGACAATTAAAAGGTGAATGTGAGTGAGAATGTCAGTGAGGTGAATGTGAGTGAGAGTGACAGTGAGAAGGTGAATGAGTGAGAATGACAATGCGATGGTGAATGTGAGTGAGGATGATAATAAGGTGAATGTGAGTGAGGATGATAATGAGAAAGTGAAAGTGAGTGTGAATGACAATTGAAAGGTGAATGTGAGTGAGAATGACAATGAGAAGGTGAATGTGAGTGAGAATGACAGTGAGAAGGTGAATGAGTGAGAATGACAATGATAAGGTGAATGAGTTAGAATGACAATGATGAGGTGAATTTGAGTGAAAATGACAGTGAGAAGGTGAATGTGAGTGAGAATGACAATGAGAAGATGAATATGAGTGAGAATGACAATAAGAAGGTGAATGCAACTGAGAGTAACATGAGAAGGTGAATATGAGTGAAAATAACAATGAGAAGGTAAATGTGAGTGAGAATGACAATGGGAAGATTCATGTGGATGAGAATGACAGTGATCAGGTGAATGTGAGTGAGAATGACAATGAGAATGTGGATGTGAGTGAGAATGACAATGAGAATGTGAATGTGAGTGAGAATGACAATAAGAAGGTGAAGGTGAATGAGAATGACAGTGAGAAGGTGAATATGAGTGAGAATGACAATGAAAAGATGAATGTGAGTGAGAATGACAATAAGAATGTGGGTGTGAGTGAGAATGACAATGAGAATGTGAATGTGAGCGAGAATGACAATAAGAAGGTTAATTTGAATGAGAAATCCAGTGAGAAGGTGAATATGAGTGAGAATGACAATGAGAAGGTGAATGTGAGTGAGGATGACAATGAGAAGATGAATGTGAGTGAGTGAGAATGACAATGAGTAGGTGAATGTGAGTGAGAATGACAATGAGAAGATGAATCTGAGTGAGAATGGCAATTTGAGTGAAAATGACAATGAGAAGGTCATTATCAGTGAGAATGACAGTGAAAAAGTGAATGTGAGTGAGAATGACAATGAGAAGGTGAATGTGAATGAGAATGACAATGAGAAGATGAATGTGAATGAGAACGACAATGATATGGTGAATGAGTGAGAATGACAACGAGAAGGTGAATGAGTGAGAATGACAATGAGAAGGTGAATGTTAGTGAGAATGACAATGAGAAGGGGAATGTGACAGAGAATGAAAATTATAGGGTGAATGTGAGTGAGAATGAGACTAATTTCAAGAATGTGATTAATAAAGATGATTAGGATCATAAGGATAAGAATAGGTAATACTATGAATATTATGAATATTAGTATTAAGGCAAATGATGAAATAATTTTAATGAAAATAAGAATTATGAAGAGGCATAGAAATGAGAAGGAAAAGAAAAAAATGTGTATGATAATGAGAAGGTAAATTATAACAGAAATGAATGTTCGAAAATTATTTATCAATAATATGATTTTGTTTTGTGTTATTGCTATAATAATCATTGCAATTGTTAAGCTATTATTGTATCTGTGAAGACTATTATAAAAATACAAAAAATAAAGATAGGCATGATAATAACAATGGAAAAAATAATAACAATAATAATGATAATAATAATAATAAAGACAATAATAACAATAATATGAATAATATTGATGATAACAATAATGATGGTAATCATAAAAATAACTTTAATGATAATAATGAAGGTAATAAAAATGATAACTTTAATGATGATTATAGTAGTAGTGATAATAGTAGTAGTAATGAAATTAATATTGGTAGTAATAACAATAATATTGATAATGAAAATAGTTTTTAAAAATAATAACAACAATAATGACAATTAATGAGAATAAAGAGAATAATTATCATCTATAGTAATTATAATTTATAATGTATTAATAATCATTCATAACACATATCTAAAATATTTCTAATAATTGTATTTATCATCAGTATCATAAAGTATTTTTACTACTATTACTATTATCACTATCATTATTTACCTTCCAATCACCATCATTATTATCATCATTATAATTATATCATTACTTTCATCATTAGTTCTATTATCATCATGAAAGTGTTATCACCAACATTATCAGTGATGATTACTTTATCATTAATATTGTTATCATTACCACCATCAACATTATGAAACTTTTCATCATCATCATTATTGTTGTTGCTTTTGTTGCCATTACTTTCTCCATTATCATCATTGTCTTTGTCATCACTGACAAAGACCTCGCAACAACACCACCAACAAAAGCATGTAGGAGAACAAGAACAGGATCACCATCAAAATAACAATAATAATAAGAAGGATGATAACAATTGATAATTTAATAGAAATAGGAGTAATAATAATAGTAATCCTATTGGAATAATAATGATAATATGAATAGCACCATTGATGATGAGGATGATCATATTTCTTTTAGATAATCATGAAAATAATAATGATAATATCAATAATAATTAAGATGATCATACTTATTATTATCATAATTATTATAACTAATCATTATAACATTTATAGTATAAAGAAATATAGAAAAATCTATTAATTTCTATTTTATAAAATAATCTATGAAAATATTTTATTGAAAAATTCATAGAATAAAGAAATAAATATCAATAAAATTAATGATAAAAGATGAAAAAGATTCCCTTATTAAATTATAACAATAATTGTTATCAATTCCATGAAGACAAAGAAGAGAAAAGAAACAAAAGCAAAATTCTTCTGGCGCCTTTAAGAAGTCACTCGCTTTCCAATCGCCTTACCATAACTATCCTTGGCGTTCACTTCTCCGCCCTTCTCGAGGAGCGTCTCTGCAACAGCATCGTGGCCGTTCAAGGAAGCAAAGTGTAAGGGAGTCCTACCTGAGGGAGGAAGATGCTTGTGTTAGACGTCTGTTTGTGAGTAATGAGCGTGAGAAGAGAAGTGAGGATGTCAATGCGAAGGTGAATGTGAGTGAGAATGACAATGAGAAGGTGAATATGAGTGAGAATGACGATGAGAAAGTAAATATGAGTGAGAATGACAATGAGAATGAAGTAAGGTGAATGTGAGTGAGAATGACAATGAGAATGTGAATGTGAGTGAGAATGACAATGAGAAGGTGAATGTGAGTGAGAATGACAATGAGAAGGTGAATATGAGTGAGAATGACAATGAGAAGGTGAATATGAGTCAGAATGACAATGAGAAGGTGAATGTGAGTGAGAATGACAACGAGAAGGTGAATGCGAATGAGAATGACAATGAGAAGGTGAATGTGAATGAGAATGACAATGAGAAGGTGAATGTGAATTAGAATGACAATGAGAAGGTGAATGTGAACGAGAATGACAATGAGAAGGTGAATGAGAATGACAATGAGAAGGTGAGTGTGAATGACAATGAGAAGGTGAATGTGAGTGAGAATGGAAATGAGAACGTGAATGTGAGTGAGAATGACACTGAGAAGGTGAATGTGAGTGAGTGACAATGAGAAAGTGAATGTGGGTGAGAATGACAATGAGAAGGTGAATGTGAGCGAGAATGACAATATGAAGGTGAATGTGATTGAGAATGACAATGAGAAGGTAAATGTGAGTGAGAATGAAAATGTGAATGTCAGTGAGAATGACAATGTGAATGTCAGTGAGAATGACAATGAGAAGGTAAATGATAGTTACAGTGACAATGAGAATGACAATGAGATGGTGATTGTTATTGAGAACGACAATGAGAAGGTGAATGTGAGTGAGAATGACAACGAGAAGGTGAATGCAAGTGAGAATGACAATGAGAAGGTGAATGTGAATGACAATGACAATGAGAAGGTGAATGTGAGTGAGAATGACAATGAGAAGGTGAATATGATTTAGAATAACAATGAGAAGGTAAATGAGTGAGAATGACAATGAGAGGGTGAATAAGTGAGAATGACAACGAGAAGGTGAATGCGAATGAGAATGACAATGAGAAGGTGAATGTGAATGAGAATGACAATGAGAAGGTGAATGTGAGTGAGAATAACAATGAGGTGAATTTGAATGAGAATGTCAATGAGAAGGTGAATGCGAGTGAGAATGACAATGAGAAGGTGAAGTAGAATGACAATGAGAAGGTGAATGTAAATGACA
>NW_028234445.1:1763169-1768169 GCF_977035675.1 Penaeus japonicus | reverse complement strand
TCCAGACAACAAGCTACTAATAAGACAACGCTATCTCACATTAACTCTCCTCTTTCTTAACCATTGTTCTATATCTGTCCCATTCCTCTCCTCCTTTCTCTCTGTCATTTCGTCCCTCTTCCTCGCTCTCTCCTGTGCATACCTTGAGTAATACAATCTCCTCTTCCTTCTTCCTCAGGTCTTCCTTCAGGTCTCTGGTCTCCTTCTGTAGATTCACTGTCTCGCTACTTTTCACACTGATCACTCGCTCTTTCTGCTCATGCTGCTTCTGGATGAGTAAGGAAAAAGTATCATTAGTGGTCGAAAAGACAAACAAAATGAACTTTCTCTCTGACATTACCTCTCTCTCTCTCTGTACTTGTTTATTATATAACTAATTTCTTGCTTTTCCTGCTCATGCTGCTTCTGTATAAGGTAGGAATAGGTATCATAAGTGCTAAAAAATACAAACGAAATGAACTTTCTCTCTCTCTCTCTTTCTATCTGTATCTACTTGTTCATCATCTAACTAATCTCTCACTCTTTCTACTCATATTGTTTCTAGAGAAGGAAGTGACAAGCATATCATTATTGCCTCACTCATGATAACAAGTCATTTCCTTCCTGACATTGTTAATGGATGGAGGGAAAGCTGAGAACCACGAGATAAGGAGATTGGAGTCGTAAAAGAATCAAGCGGATCAAATACTTATAAATGATTAGCCGTCACCAAAACCCTTACATTTTGCTTTGCATTTCATCCTAAATACTTCCCTAGTTCACCCCGTCTCTCCTCATCTATAAATGTCTGCCTGTCTGTCTGCCTGTCTGACTATCCTGCTTTCTGCACATCTCGAGTCCACACCAAAAGAAGGAAAATTCATAATGGATTTTAGAAAGGTTTTCGTTTGATTATAAATAGTAGCTATATTTTCTGTCATTCCAATGATCATTCTCCATCTTTTCATTATCCTTTTGATTTCTGTTTTTTGATACCTTTTCTCTATGAAAACTCACCTTCAGCACTTGGATTTCTCTTTGCAATCTGATCCTTTCCTTCTCGGTTGCAATCCACCCTTGCATCACGTGTGTCTGAAAGTAATCAATATTCAATAGAAAAATGCATTAGCATGTTATGTCTCCTTATATAAACAAGAATAAAAATTTAGAATCCTTTTGTGATTTAGTTATAGTGCCACTCAGCAACCATGGCACTGCCCATGATGCACAACTTTGAAAACCAATGGTGACACAGGAAGGAGCAGAGTCTGACCAATACAATCTATTACCATGGACACGCTTTGGAAAAGTTCCATGCCACGGCTCTCTGTGGAGGAAGATCTCCGCATCAAGTCCTGCGGAGTCCTTCCATTCTTGTTCTTCTTGTACGTGGAAGCTCCAAAGTTCGTCAACGTGAATATAGTGAGGAGATGCCCTTGTGAAGCTGCTCTGTGGAGGGGCGTGTCGCCTTTATCATCTGCAGCGTCCACGTCGGCCCCGCCCTCCCGAAGGACTTCCAGCACTGCCGTGTGTTCCATCAAAGCTGCCAAGTGCATTGCTGTCTGTCCTGAAGGTAAACTTGACTGTAGAACTTGTCAATGTTTAAATGTTGCTCTTCAATGAAACACTTGTTTAATTTTCTTATTTTCATTTTTATTCAAATTTGTTCAGAAATAAGTGAGATGTGAATGTATAATGATAAAGATATGATATATATTTAAAAATATATTATATAAATCAAGATATATATGATGATGAAATATGACAATAATATTGATGACGACAATACACACACATACACACACACACACACACACACACACACACACACATACACATACACATACACATACACACAAACACACACACACACACACACATACACATACACATACACACACACACACACACACACACACATATATATATATATATATATATATATATATATATATATATATATATATATATATATATATATATATATACACATATAAATAAATTTATAAATATATATATATATATATATATATATACATACATATATATATATATATATAATATATATATATATATATATATATATATATATATATATATATATATATTATATATATATATATATATATATTCATACATAACAAAATATTGATAGAAGTAATTAGAAAAAGAATACACATATGAATAACAAAAGAGAATGATAATTATTACAGTATAATAAAGTTAGTTATAAAACAATATAACATCTCTAAAAATAATAATGAAATTAACCAATGATATTCTATAAATGTAAGTAAAAATAACAATAGTGTTAATATAAACAATGGTATGAGTAATGAGTTAGGACAACTCATTAATGAGAACATAATGATAATGGATGATGAGCATGAAGATGAAAAGGAAAGAGAAAACAGAGAGTGATAATGAGAAGATAAATAAATATGATGAAGTGTGGGAGAAGGAGAATTGGACAGAAAAAAGAGTGACAAAGAGTAGAAGAATTATATAGAGAATGTAAAGTGACAAAGAATAGGAGTAGGAGAAGGAAAATTGTACAGAAAATATAGAGTGACAAAGATAGGAGAAGGAGAATTATTCAGAAAGTATATAGTCACAAAGAGTAAGAGAAGGAGAATTATATAGAAAGTATAGAGTGACAAAGCGTAGAAGGAGAATTATACAGAAAGTATAGAGTGACAAAGAATAGGAGAAGGAGAATTATACAGAAAGTATAGAGTGACAAAGAGGAGGCGAAGGAAAATTATACAGAAAGTATAGAGTAACAAAAAGTAGGAGAAGGAGAGTAATGACTGGAATGGCTCTGAGACTTCCAAGGATAAAAGTTAAAATGAAAACTGTCGTCATGATGTTAATGAGAATCAAAATGAGAAGGGAACTGAGGTTGGGAATGAAAATGTCAATGCTAATTTGAATGGCAACAAATGTTATAATCGTAATGATTATTATATTAATAATAATAATGCTAATGATAATATTTCTGATAAATACAAGTAAAAAGGAAAGCTTATGAATAAGCATGAAATGACTATAGAATGAAAGGAAAGGGATGGAAAAAGATGAAGGAAATGAGAGTGGAAATGAAAATGGGAAAGTATTCATGAATGAGAATCATCATGATTTGAAGAATGATTATGATCATTATAATTTTAATGCATATTCTGATGGCAATGATAGGAAGGAAAATAATAACCATAATGAAAATAAGAATCTCATTATACTTCTATCATTGTTTTTGGAATTAGTATTATCAGTAACATAATATTTATAATGAAAGAAATTATGATATCAGTCATAAAAATAATTTAAAAATAATAATGGTCATTCTAACTAGTTTGATTTTGATATTGATAATAATAATGATTATTATTGTTATCTTTAATGTTTTTATATAATCATAATCAATGTTATTCTTAGTCATCATTATCATTATCATCATTATTATGGTTATTTTTATTAGTATTATCATTATCTTTATAATAATCAAACAAAATAGGTAATATATTTTCTCGTATGAACTTATATTATTGATATTTCATTTGGATATGTTATCTTTGTACTTAGCAAACCTAACTTAACTTGCGAGAAGAGCTATTTTGTAAAATGAATGCTAAGTAGTGCATTCCTCTTAACAGCACCTGCATAGCCATGTTTGTTGCAAGCAAGCTGTGAGCAGACTTGGGTGTTTGCAAGAAGGAAGAATAAGGAAGCCATCGTGTTATCCTCATTGTCATTACCATCATGATTTACCGACACTGGTACTATGAGTGATAAAGACCTCACAACTACAACAAAAGCATGTACAAGAACAAGAACAACAGGATCATCAGCAAAATTATCAATAATGACAAGAGGAAGGATAACCTATGATAATAATTTCAATAGAAATAGCAGTAATATGAATAATTAAAATAGTGATCATTCTAACTATAACAATAATAATAATAATAATAGCAATGATATGTTTAAAATTATATATAAGAAAAATTGAAGTAAAAATAAAAATGATATCAATAATGAAAAGAGTAAATGAGGAAGACAAAAGATGAATGATGAAAAATGACAATTACAAAAAGAAAATTCTTGAAATAATAATAATAATACAAATGTAATTGTAATAAATGATAAGATATGAATGTATAATAATAATGAATATTTTTATGATAATAATAATCATAACCTTGAAATACATATGACAAATGATAATGAATATATAACATTTACAAATAACTCAAATTAACAACTAAAACATAAGGATTGGAAAAATGTAAAAGAATATTGAATGATGAAGAAATAAGAAAACCTGATGATAGATGTATCCTTATTAGATCTGAATAATAATTGTTATAAATTTCCACAGAGATCAAGATGAGAAAAGAAACAAAAGCAAAATTCTTCTGGCGCCTTTAAGAAGTCACTCGCTTTCCAATCGCCTTACCATCATTAGTCTTGGCGTTCACTTCTCCGCCCTTCTCGAGGAGCGTCTCTGCAACAGCATGATGGCCGTTCAAGGAAGCACAGTGTAAGGGAGTCCAACCTGAGGGAGGAAGATGCTTGTGTTAGACGTCTGTTTGTGAGTAATGAGCGTGAGAAGGGAAGTGAGGATGACAATGCGAAGGTGAATGAGAGTGAGAATGACAGTGAGAAGGTGAATGTAAGTGAGGATGACAATGCGAAGGTGAATGTGAGTGAGAATGACAGTAAGAAGGTGAATGCGAGTGAAAATGACAATGAAAAGGTGAATGTGAGTGAGAATGACAATGAGAAGGTGATTGTGAGTGAGAATTAGACTTGTTCTATTAATGAGATTAATAGAAATAATTAGGGTGATAAGGATAAGAGCAAAGAATAGTATAAATATTTTGCTTATTAATAAAATTGCGAATAATAAGAAATGTGTATGATAATGAGAAGGAATATTTTAATGAAAATGAACGTTTGATAATTATTTATCAATAATATATATATTTTTTTGTGATTCCTATAACTATTGTAATTTTTAT
>NW_028234445.1:1755669-1758169 GCF_977035675.1 Penaeus japonicus | reverse complement strand
ACGCAATATTTTCAATGGCAGTATTCTAGAGCTAATGAATGCAATTTGATAACTAAGGAAGAAACATGAGCAGCCAACTACTTATCTCTGAAGCAAAATTGTGTGACGGCAGAGTCCAATCACGTAAGTTCCATGGGGTCAAAGGGGAAGGAAACACCTCCGTGTCTCGGAGCAGACTGATTGATTGTTCCTACAATACAGTGTACGCACAGTACGTGCCAAATTACCATACGGATTGTTTTGTCAAGAAAATCAGTGCGACCACTCGTTTAGTGGCACAATGATAAAATGAGTGATCTCCCTCTCTCTCTCTCTCTCTCTCTCTCTCTCTCTCTCTCTCTCTCTCTCTCTCTCTCTCTCTCTCTCTCTCTCTCTCTCACTTACAGCTGACAGAGGCCGGGCCGCCTCGTGCATATAGCCCGGGCGAAGCGACGTCTTCGCAAATCTCTCTGAACTGAACTGATCTCTCTCTGGGGAGGCTGCGCGCAAGTATGTCTGTTTGTCACTTTGTGTGCATGTATGTGTGTTTGCTTGTGTGTATGTGTGTTTGCTTGTGTGTATGTGTGTGTGTTTGCTTGTGTGTATGTGTGTGTGTTTGTGTTTATGTGTGTGTGTTTGCTTGTGTGTATGTGTGTGTGTTTGTGTGTATGTGTGCGTGTTTGTGTGTTTGTGTGTATGTGTGTGTATTTGCTTGTGTATATATGTGTATGTATGTTTCTTTGTGTGTATGTGTGTGTGTTTGCTTTTGTGTATGTGTGTGTGTTTGCTTGTGTGTATGTGTGTGTTAGCTTGTGTGTATGTGTGTATGTTAGCTTGTGTGTATGTGTGTGTGTTTGCTTGTGTGTATATATGTATGTGTGTTTGTTTGTGTGTATATGTGTATGTGTGTTAGCTTGTGTGTATATGTATGAGTGTTTGCTTGTGTGTTTATATGGGTATGTGTGTTTGCTTCTGTGTATGAGTGTGTGTTTGCTTGTGTGTGTACGTGTGTGAGTATGTATATGAGTGTGTGTTTGCTTGTGTGTATGTGTGTATGTGTG
Source organism: Penaeus japonicus (assembly GCF_977035675.1). NCBI lineage: Eukaryota > Metazoa > Arthropoda > Malacostraca > Decapoda > Penaeidae > Penaeus > Penaeus japonicus. The sequence goes on along the minus strand of NW_028234445.1, from coordinate 1,757,129 downwards.
TGTGTTTGCTTGTGTGTATGTGTGTGTGTTTGTTTGTGTGTATGTGTGTGTGTATGTGTGTGTGTTTGCTTGTGTGTATGTGTGTGTGTTAGCTTGTGTGTATATGTTTGAGTGTTTGCTTGTGTGTTTATATGGGTATGTGTGTTTGCTTCTGTGTATAGGTGTGTGTTTGCTTGTGTGTATATCTGTGTATTTGTTTGTGTAGACGTGTGTGAGTGTGTTTGTGTGTGTAGTAAATCCTATGGTATTATCTCCAAAGGTATGGGATGTTACACTCATGTAATGGGCCAGGCTATCCACAAGATACATGCTGTCAAAATATGGTGAAAAGCGTGAGAAAGGAAAATTCTCGTCGCTTGGACCTTTGAGCTAAAATGACTCACTTGATCATTTAACTTCAATTCAGGAATATTGAGAAGAAAGGACAATGGTCATCAATAAGAGGTGAAGGAGGAATGTAGGAGGGAAGGGGGAAAGGGAAAGAGGGAGGAGGAAGGAGAAGATAAGGGAGAGGGGGGTGGGATGGAGGAAGGAAAGGAGAAGAAAAAGAGGGAGATGGAAGGGGAAGATAAGGGAGAGGGGGGTGGGATGGAGGAAGGGAAGTAAAAGGGGAAGATAAGGGGGGGGGGGTGAAACGGAGGAAGGGGAAGATAAGGGTGAGAGTGGTGGGAAGGAGAAGGGAAAGAGGAAGATAAAGGGGAGGGGAATGAGAAGGAAGAAGGGAAAAAAATGGAGGAGGAAGGGGAATATAAGGGGGAGGGGGGGAGGAAGAGGAAAGGAAGGAGAAGGGATAGAAGAAGATAAGGGGGAAGGGGATGGGAAGAAGGAAGGGGGGAAGGGAGAGAGGAGGAAGAAGGGGAAGATAATGGGGAGGGGAAAGAGAAGGGAAAGAAGAGGATAATGGGGAAAGGGATGGGAAGGAGGAAGGGGGGAAGGGAGAGAGGAGGAAGAAGGGGAAGATAATGGGGAGGGGAAGGAGAAGGAAACGAAGTAGATAATGGGGAAAGGGATGGGAAGGAGGAAGGGGGGAAGATAATGGGGAGGGGAAGGAGAAGGGAACGAAGTAGATAATGGGGAAAGGGATGGGAAGGAGGAAGGGGGGAAGGGAGAGAGGAGGAAGAAGGGGAAGATAATGGGGAGGGGAAGGAGAAGGGAACGAAGTAGATAATGGGGAAAGGGATGGGAAGGGGGGAAGGGAGAGAGGAGGAAGAAGGGGAAGATAAGAGTGAGGGGGAGGGGAAGGAGGAAGGGAAGGAGACGGGAAAGAGGAAGACAAGGGAGAGGGGAAGTAGGGGAAGAAGGAGAAGGGAAAAAGGGAGGAGGAAAGGGGGAGGGGTGGGAAAGAGGAAGATAAGGGGGAGGGGAAGGAGAAGGGAAAGAGGGAGGAGGAAGGGGAAGAGAAGGGGGAGGGGGGGAGGATAAGAGAAAGTGAAGGAAGAGGCAGATAAGGTATAAGGTAA
>NW_028234445.1:1730669-1748169 GCF_977035675.1 Penaeus japonicus | reverse complement strand
TCCCGTCCTTGCTCCTCCTGCATATCCTGTAGAAGACAACACTGTAGGGATGTCTCTGTCCTAAAGGGATTAGGGAGAAGAACCTAGCATCACAGGCAAAGCAAATGGAATTGCACGTTCAAGCAGTCATCTCGCTTCGACAAATAAAATGGTTTTTAAAAAGGGGCTAATGTATTTCGGAAGCTCTTGCTCTTACCTTTAGCTCTCTGATCTCCCTTTCTCTGAGACATAGGATATCCTTCAGTTCGCTGTTTTCCGTCTGCAGATTAGTCACCTCAGTCTCCATCCTACTCGTCTCATGTCCTTGCTCCTCCTGTAAGAGAAGACAACACTGTAGGGATGTCTCTGTCCTAAAGGCTTGAGGAGAAGAGCAAGGCATCACAGGCAAAGCAAGTGGAATCACACGACCAACCAGTAATCTCATTTTGACAAATAAAATCACTTTTAAAACGGAGCTAATGCATTTCGGAAGCAAAGAAAATTGCTCATCATGTTGCATTTTCATTTAAACAAATCCTGCAACCTTTTCTCTCTTCGTTTGGAATAGTTGAGGTTCACACCTACAAGGACTTATTCAGGAAGCTCCAGGTTCTCCAGACAACAAGCTACTAATAACACAACGCTATCTCACATTAACTCTCCTCTTTCTTAACCATTGTTCTATATCTGTCCCTTTCCTCTCCTCCTTTCTCTCTGTCATTTCGTCCCTCTTCCTCGCTCTCTCCTGTGCATACCTTGAGTAATACAATCTCCTCTTCCTTCTTCCTCAGGTCTTCCTTCAGGTCTCTGGTCTCCTTCTGTAGATTCACTGTCTCGCTACTTTTCGCACTGATCACTCGCTCTTTCTGCTCGTGCTGCTTCTGGATGAGTAAGGAAAAAGTATCATAAGTGCTCGGAAAGACAAATGAAATTAACTTTCTCTCTAACATTACCTCTCTCTCTCTCTGTCTACTTGTTCATTATCTAACTAATTTCTTGCTCTTCCTGCTCATGCTGCTTCTGTATAAGGTAGGAATAGGTATCATAAGTGCTCAAAAAGACAAATGAAATGAACTTTCTCTTTCTCTCTCTATCTCTCTATCTATCTATCTATTTACTTGTTCATCATCTAACTAATCTCTCACTCTTTCTACTCATATTGTTTCTAGAGAAGGAAGTGGGAAGCATATCACTATTGCCTCTAACATGATAACAAGTCATTTCCTTCCTGACATTGTTGATGGATGGAGGGAAAGCTGATAACCACAAGATAAGGAGATTGGAGTCGTAAAAGAATAAAGCAGATAAAATACTTATAAAAGATTAGCCATCACCAAAACCCTTACATTTTCCTTTGCATTTCATCCTAAATACTTCCCTAGTTCACCCCGTCTCTCCTCATATATAAATGTCTACCTGTCTGTCTGCCTGTCTGACTATCCTGCTTTCTGCACATCTCCAGTCCACACCAAAAGAAGGAAAATTCATAGTGGATTTTAGAAAGGTTTTCATTTGATTATAAATGGTAGCTATATTTTCTGTCATTCCGCTGATCATTCCCCATCGTTTCATTATCCTTTTGATTTCTGTTTTTGATACCTTTTCTCTATGAAAACTCACCTTCAACACTTGGATTTCTCTATGCAATCTGATCCTTTCCTTCTCGGTTGCAACCCAACCTTGCATCACGTGTGTCTGAAAGTAATCAATATTCAACAGATAAATACATAAGCATGTTATGTCTCATTATATAAAAAAATAAAAATTTGGAATCCTTTTGTGATTTAGTTACAGTGCCACTCAGCAACCATGGCACTGCCCATGATGCACAACTTTGAAAACCAATGGTGACAGAGGAAGGACCATAGTCTGACCAATACAATCTATTACCATGGACGCGCTTTGGAAAAGTTCCATGCCACGGCTCTCTGTGGAGGAAGATCTCGGCATCAAGTCCTGCGGAGTCCTTCCACTCTTATCCTTCTTGTACGTGGAAGCCCCAAAGTTCATCAACGTGAATATAGCGAGGAGATGCCCTTCTGAAGCTGCTTTGTGGAGGGGCGTGTTGCCTTCATCATCAGCAGCGTCCACGTCGGCCCCGCCCTCCCGAAGGACTTCCAGCACTGCCGTGTGTCCCTTCAAAGCTGCCAAGTGCATTGCTGTCTCTCCTGAAGGTAAACTTGACTGTAGAACTTGTCAATGTTTAAATGTTGCTCTTCAGTGAAACACTTGTTTAATTTTCTTATTTTCAATTTTATTCAAAATTGTTCAGAAATAAGTGAGATGTGAATGTAATGATATATAAGTTATACATATAACAATAAAGATATGATATATATTTAAGAATATATTCTATAAATCAAGATATATGATGATGAAATATGACAATATTGATGACGACATATATATGTATATATATATATTTATATATATATATATATATATATATATTTATATATATATATAATATATATATATATATATATATATATATATATATATTTATATATATATATATATATATATTATATATATATATATATATTTATATATATATATATATTATATATATATATATTTTAATATATATTTATATATATATATATATATATTTATATATATATATATATATATATATATATATATATATATATTATATATATATATATATTATATATATATTATATATATATATATTATATATATTTATATATATATATATATATATATAATATATAATATATATTATATATATATATATATATATATATATATATATTATATATATATATATATATATATATATATATAATATATATATATATATATATATATATATATATATATATATATATATATATATATATATATATATATATATATACAGTATATAAGGAGATTGGAGTTATATTCATATATAACAAAATATTGATAGAGGTAAATTGAAAGAAAATAATAATAATAAATAAAAATAATTATTACGGTATAATAAAGCTATAAAACAATATAACATCTCTATAATAAAAATGAAATTAACCAATGATATTTTATAAATGAAAATAAAAATAACAATAGTATTAATATAAACAATGATATTAATAATGATTTAGGACAACTCATTAATGGGAATACAATGATAATGGATGATGAGCATGAAGATGAAAAGGAAAGAGAGAACTGAGAGGGATAATGAGAAGAGAAATAAATATGATGAAGTGTGGGAGAAGGAGAATTGGACAGATAATGACGTGACAAAGAGTAGAATTATATAGAGAATGTAAAGTGACAAAGAATAGTAGAAGGAAAATTGTACAGAAAATATAGAGTGACAGAGAGTAGGAGAAGGAGAATTATACAGAAAGTATAGAGTGACAAAGAGTAGAAGGAGAATTATACAGAAAGTATAGAGTGACAAAGAGTAGGAGAAGGAAAATTATACAGAAAGTAAAGAGTGACAAAGAGGAGGAGAAGGAAATTTATACAAAAAGTAAAGAGTGACAAAGAGTAGGAGAAGGAGAGTTATGACTGGAATGGCTCTGAGACTCGCGAGGATAAAAATTAAAATGAAAACTGTCGTCATGATATTAATGAGAATCAAAATGAGAAGGGAACTAATTGGGGAATGAAAATGTCAATGCTAATTTGAATGGCAACAATTGTTATAATCATAATGATTATGATATTAATGATAATAATGCTAATTAAAATATTTATGATAAATACAAGCAAAAAGGAAAGCTTATGAATAAGCATGAAATGACTAGAGAATGAAATAAAAGGGATGGAAAATGATGAAGAAAATGAGAGTGGAAACAAAATCAGCAAAGTATTCATGAATGAGAATCATCATGATTTTAAGAATGATTATGATCATTATAATTTTAATGCATATTCTGATGGCAATGATAGGAATGAAAATAATAACCATAATGAAAATAAGGATCTCATTATACTTCTATCATTGTTTTTGGAATTAGTATTATCATTAACATAATATTTATAATGAAAGAAATTATGATATCAGTCATAAGAATTATCAAAAAATAATAATGGCCATTCTAACTAGTATGATATTAATATTGATAATAATAATGATTGTTTTCGTTATCTTTAATGTTTTTATATAATCATAATCAATGTTATTCTTATTCTTATCATTATCATCATTATTATGGTTATTTTCATTAGTATTATCATTATCATTATAATAATCAAACTAAATAGGTAATATCTTTTTTCGTATGAACTTATATTATTGATATTTCATTTGGATATGTTACCTTTGTACTTAGCAAACCTAACTTAAGTTGCGAGAAGAGGTATTTTGTAAAACGAATGCTAAGTAGTGCATTCCTCTTAACAGCACCTGCATAGCCATGTTTGTTGCAAGCAAGCTGTGAGCAGACTTGGGTGTTTGCAAGAAGGAAGAACAAGGAAGCCATCGTGTTATCCTCATTGTCATTACCATCATGATTTACCGACACTGGTACTATGAGTGATAAAGACCTCACAACTACAACAAAAGCATGTAGGAGAACAAGAACAACAGGATCATCAGCAAAATTATCAATGATGACAAGAGGAAGGATAACCTATGATAATAATTTAAATATAAATAGGAGTAATACGAATAATTAAGATAATAATATTTTTAACTATAACAATAATAATAATAATAATAATAATAGGAATGATATGTATAAAATCATATATAAGAAAAAATGAAGTAAAAACAAAAATGATACCAATAATGAAAAGAGTAAAAGAGGAAGAAAAAAGATGAATGATGAAAAGTGACAATTACAAAAGAAAATTCTTGAAATAATAATAAAAATGTAATTGTAATAATTGATAATAAAAATGAATATTTTTTTTATGTATAACAAAAATGAATATTTTTATGATAATATTAATCATAACATTGAAATTCATATGATAAATGATAATGAATAAGTAACATTTACAAATAACTCAAATAAACAACTAAAACATAAGGAATGGATAAATAGAAAAGAAAAATGAATGATGAAGAAATAAGAAAATCTGAAGATAGAGGTATCCTTATTAGATCTGAATAATGATTCATATAAATTTCCACAGAGAAAAAAATTAATAAAAGAAACAAAAGCAAAATTCTTCTGGTGCCTTTAAGAAGTCACTCGCTTTCCAATCGCCTTACCATTCTTAGCCTTGGCGTTCACTTCTCCGCCCTTCTCGAGGAGCGTCTCTGCAACAGCATGATGGCCGTTCCAGGAAGCACAGTGTAAGGGAGTCAGACCTGAAGGAGGAAGATGCTTGTGTTAGACGTTTGTTTGTGAGTAATGAACGTGAGAAGGGAAGTGAGGATGACAATGCGAAGGTGAATGTGAGTGAAAATGACAGTGAGAAGGTGAATGTGAGGGAGAATGAGACTAGTTTTAGGAATGAGATTAATAGAGATGATTAGGGTGATAAGGGTAAGGGCTAGGAATAGTATGGATATTTTAAATATTAATAAAATTGCAAATACTTAGAATGTTAATGAAAATAAGAATTATGAAAAGGTATAGAAACAAGAAGGAAAAGAAAAAAAAATATATGTATGATAATGAGAAAGAATATTATAATGAAAATGAATGTTTGATAATTATTTATCAGTAATATATATATATTTTATATATATAATATATATATATATATATATATATATATATATATATATATATAATATTTTTATATATATTATATATATATTTATATATATATTTATGATATATATATATATATTAAATATAAATATATATAATATATATATATAATTATATATATATAATTATATATATATATATAATTATATTATAAATATATATATATATATAATATATATATAATATATATTATAGTTATATATACACATACATACATATATATATATATATAAAAAAAAAAAAAAATTTTTATATATATATATATATATATATATATATATAATATATAATGTTAATATAAACAGTAAAAATAAGGAGATTGATTATATTCCATATATAACAAAATATGATAGAGGTAAATTGAAAGAAAATAATAATAATAAATAAAAATAATTATTACGGTATAATAAAGTTTAAAACCAATATAAATCTCTATTATAAAAAGAAATTAACACCCAAATAAATGAAATTTTATAAATGAAAATAAAAATTACAATATATTAATATAAACCTGATATTAATTAATGATTTAGGAACTCTCATTAATGGGAAATACAATGATAAGGAATGATGAGCAAGAAGATGAAAAGGAAATAGAGAACCGAGAGGGACAATGAGAAGAGAAACAAATATGATGAAAGTGTGGGAGAAGGAGAATTGGAACAGATAAGACGTGAACAAAAGAGTAGAAATATTATAGGAGGAAAGTAAAGTGACAAAGAATAGTAGAAGTAAAATGTACAGAAAATATAGATTGGAGCAGAGAAGTAGGCGTGCGCGTAGATGTATAACAGAAGTAAGAGTGAACAAAGAGAAGGAAGGAGAATTATACAGAACGTATAGAGTGAACCAAAGAGTAGGAGAAGAAAATTATACTGACAGGACGAAGAGTGAACAAAGAGGAGAGAAGGAAATTTATACAAAAAGTAAAAGAGTGACAAAGAAGTAGTGGAGAAGGAGAGATATGACAGGAATGGCTCTGGAGACTCGCGAGGATAATAATTAAAATGAAAACTGTCGTCATGATAATAATGAGAATCAAATGAGAAGGGAACTGAGGATAGTGGGAATGAAAATGTCAATGCTAATTTGAATGGCCAATACAATTGTTAAAAATCATAATGATTATTATATTAATGAAAATAATGCTGCCGTAAAATATATTATGATAATACCATCAAAAAGGAAAGCTTATGAATAAGCATTAATTACTATAGAATGAAATGAAAGGGATGGAAAGGAAAAGAAAATGAGAGTGGAAACAAAATCAGAGAAAGTATCATGATTGAGAATCATCAAGAATTTAAGAATTACTTATGATCATTATAATTTTAATGCATATTTCTGATGGCAATGATAGGAAAGAAAATAATATCCATTAATGAAATAAGATCTCATTATACTTCTATAATCCTTGTTTTTTTTGGATTAAGTATAATCATTAACATAATATTTATAATGAAAGAAATTATGATATCATTTCAACGAGAAATCGTCAAAAAATAATAAAGGGCCATCTAACTAGTATGATATTAATATTGATATTAATAATGATTGTTTTTCGTTATCATTAAGTTTTTATATAATCATAATCAATGTTATACCTTATTCTTATCATTATCCTCATTATTAATGGTTATTTTTCATTAGTAATATCATTAACCTTAGAAAAATCAAACTAAATAGGTCATATCTTTTGTTTCGTATGACCTTATATTATTGATATTTCATTTGCTATACGTTTACCTTTTGTACTTAGCAAAACTAACTTAAGTCCGAAAAGAGGTACGAGATTTGTATAACGTATGCAAAGTAGGTGCATTCCTCTTAACAGCCATCTAAAAAAAAAACAAATCACCTTTTTGCATAATAGCCATGGTTTGTTGCAAGCAACTGTGAGCTCAACTTGGGTGTTTGCAAGAAGGAAGAACAAGGAAGCCATCGTGATATCCTCATTGTCATACCAACATGATTTACCGACAACTGGTACATTGAATGATAAAGACCTCACTACTACAACAGAAGCATTTAGAAGAACCAAGAACAACAGGATCCACATCATCAGCAACATTATCAATGCTGACAAGAGGAATATAAAACCAATGAATATAATTGTTATAATATAAATAGAGTAATACAATCATTAAGATAATAATATTTTAACTATAACAATAATAAATAATAATAATAATAATAGAATGAAATATGTATAAAATCATATATAAGAAAAAAAATGAAGTATAAACAAAAATGATACCAATACTGAAAAGAGGTAAAAGAGAAGAAAAAAGAATGATGATGAAAAGTGACAATTACAAAAGAAAATTCTGAAATAATCAATAAAATGTAATTGTAAAAATGGAAGATATAAAAAAAAAATGAATATATTTTTTGTATGTTAACAAAAATGAATATTTTTATGATAATATTAATCATATAACATTGAAATTCAATATGGATAAATGATAATGAAATAAGTAACATTTACAAATAACTGAAATAAACAAGTAAACATAAGTAAATGGATAAATAGAAAAGAAAAATGAATGATAAGAAAATAAGAAAATCAGAGATAGAGGTATCCTTATAAGATTAATCTGAAATAATGATTCATATAAATTATCCACAGAGACATAAAATTAATAAAAGACTAACAAAAGGCGAGCGCAATTCTTTCTGTGCCATTTTTAAGAAAGTCACTTCGGCTTTCTCCAATCGCCTTACCAATCTTAGCCATGGAGCACGTAACACTTTCTCCGCCCTCTCGAGGAGCGTTTTTTCCCCCCACCCACTCTCTCTGCAACAGCAGATGGCCGTCTCGAACACAGTGTAGGGAGTCAGACCTGAAGAGGAAGAATGCTTGTGTTAACTTTTTGTTTTTGTGAGTAAATGAACGTGAGAAGGAAGGAGATGAAATGCGAAGGTGAAATGTGAGTGAAAAAGACAGTGAGACGGTGAATGTGTGGGAGAATGAGACTAGTTTTTTAGGAAAGAGATTAAAAGAGTAGATTAGGGTATAAGGGTTAAGGGCTAGAATAGTATGGATTATTTTAAATATTAATAAAATTGCAAATATAGAAATTTTAATGAAAATAAGAATTATGAAAAGGAATAGAAACAAGAAGGAAAAGAAAAAAAAAGAAATTGTATGATCATGAGAAAGAATATTATAATGAAAATGAATGTTTTTTGATAATTAGATTTATCGATTATATATATAAATTTTATATATATATATATATATATATATATATATATATAATATAAATATATACTATAGAATATACAGAAATATAGAGGTGACAAAGATAGGCAATTTATACATGGTGGGTTTTCTTGCCACAATTCGTTGCAGTAAATAAAGATTTTCTTTACCATTGAAACACGTGGTGTTGTTGAGCGTCTGCTAATTTATTCAGAAAATCATATTGATATAAAATGATTTACAACTTCTGTTTAATGCAGTTTAAAATAAATATCCTACATAATGGAAAAACTTACACCTGATAAATAAATGGTGTTACAAAAACAAAACATGCTTTCTTGTAGTTAAATAAGCGTAAAATATAAACAACAAATATTGGTGGAACATGGGAGACATTACGAATGACAAAGAAAAACGGACCCCGCCGTTCGGGGGGTCATAACTAAACTTTTATATTCTAAATTTATTAATACCATTATTCATCAGCACCATTATCATTAAACATTGTTAGCCATATATATGTCATTTTACCATTATCATTAGTTCTATTATCAATCATCATGAAAGTTGTTATCATCAACCTTATCAGTGATGATTACTTTTATCCTTAATATTGTAATATATTAATAATTACCAGACCATCAACATTATGAAACCTTTTCAATTTCATCACTATTGTTGTGCATTTGTGCCATTACTTTCACCATTAATCATCATTTCTTGTCATCACTGACAAAGCCTCGCTAACAAAACACCACCAACAAATGCATGTAGGAATAACAAAACAGGATCACCAATCAAAATAACAATAATAGAGAAGAAAGCATGATAATAATTGATAAATTTTAATAGAAAATAGGAGTAAAAATAAGAGTAAACCTATTGAAATAATAATGATTAAATGAATAAAGCTCACCATTGAGTTGAGGATGATTTCTACATACACGTTTCTTTTAGATAATCATGAAAATACAATGATATTATCAATAATTAAATCACATACTTATTATTAGCAGAATTGTTATAACTAATTAATTATTACAGTTATATATTATAAAGAAACAGAAAAAATCTAATTTATTCTATTTTTATAAGAATAATCTATGAAAAATTATTTATTGAAAAATCATAGAATAAAGTAAATCAATATCAATAAAATTAATTGATAAAAGATTGATTAAGATTCCCTTATTAAGTTATAATATATTTGTTATAAATATTCCCATAAAAGACAAAGAGGAAGAACAGAAACAAAAGCAAAATTCTTGCTGGTGCCTTTAAGAAGTCACTCGCTTTCCAATCGCCTTACCATCATTAGCCTTGGCGTTCACTTCTCCGCCCTTCTCGAGGAGCGTCTCTGCAACAGCATGATGGGCCCGTTACTGGGAAGCACAGTGTAAGGGAGTCAGACCTGAAGGAGAGAAGATTGCTTGTGTTAGGACGTTTGTTTTGTGAGTAAATGAAACGTGAGAAGGGAAGTGAGGATGACAATGCGAAGGTGAATGTGAGTGGAAAATGACAGTGAGAAGGTGAATGTGAGGGAGAATGAGAACCCTAGTTTTAGGAATGAGATTAATAGAGATGATTAGGGTGATAAGGGTAAGGGCTAGGAATTAGGTATGGATATTTTAAAATATTAATAAATTGCAAATACTTAGAATGTTAATGAAAATAAGAATTATGAAAAAGTATAGAAACAAGAAGGAAAAGAAAAAAAAATATATGTATGATAATGAGAAAGAATATTTATAATGAAAATGAAATGTTTGATAATTATTTATCAGTCATATATAATATATATATATATATATTATATAATATATATATATATATATAATAAATATAATATATAATATATATATATATAATATATATATGAATATAGAGAATTATACAGAAATATAGAGTGACAAAGAGTAGGAGAATTATACGATGTGGGGTTTTTCTTGGCCACATTCGTGCAGTAAATAAATGATGTTCTTTAAGCCATTGAAACACGTGGTGTTGTTTTGAGCGTTTTTCTGCTAATTTATTCAGAAAATCATATTGATATAAAATGATTTACACTTCTGTTTCAATGCAGTTAAAATATATAGTCCTTCATAATGGAAAAACATACACCTGATAAAAGTGTTGGTGTAACATAAACAAAACATGTCTTTCTTGTAGTAAATAAGCGTAAAATAAAAAACAACAAATAATTTGGTGGAACATGGGAGGACATTACGTATGTCAAAGAAAAACGGACCCGCCGCCGTTCGGGGGGGGGGGGACTTAACTAAACTTATTATATTTCTAAATTTATTACTACCATTATTCCATCATCACCATTATCATTATCATTGTTTATCATATATATGTCATTACCATTATCATTAGTTCTATTATCATCATGAAAGTGTTATCATCAACATTATCAGTGATGATTACTTTATCATTAATATTGTTATCATTACCACCATCAACATTATGAAACTTTTCATTTTCATCACTATTGTTGTTGCTTTTGTTGCCATTACTTTCTCCATTATCATCATTGTCTTTGTCATCACTGACAAAGACCTCGCAACAACACCACCAACAAAAGCATGTAGGAGAACAAGAACAGGATCACCATCAAAATAACAATAATAAGAAGAAGGATGATAACAATTGATAATTTAATAGAAATAGGAGTAATAATAATAGTAATCCTATTGAAATAATAATGATAATATGAATAGCACCATTGATGATGAGGATGATCATATTTCTTTTAGATAATCATGAAATAATAATGATATTATCAATAATTTAAATCATCATACTTATTATTATCAGAATTGTTATAACTAATTATTATAACATTTATATTATAAAGAAACAGAAAAATCTATTTATTTCTATTTTTATAGAATAATCTATGAAAATATTTTATTGAAAAATTCATAGAATAAAGAAATAAATATCAATAAAATTAATGATAAAAGATGATAAAGATTCCCTTATTAAGTTATAATAGTATTTGTTATAAAATTCCATAAAGACAAAGAGGAGAAAAGAAACAAAAGCAAAATTCTTCTGGTGCCTTTAAGGAGTCACTCGCTTTCCAATCGCCTTACCATCATTAGTCTTGGCGTTCACTTCTCCGCCCTTCTCGAGGAGCGTCTCTGCAACAGCATGATGGCCGTTATGGGAGGCCCAGTGTAAGGGAGTCTGACCTGAGGGAGGAAGATGCTTCTGTTAGACGTTTGTTTGTGAGTAATGAATGTGAGAAGGGAAGTGAGGATGACAATGCGAAGGTGAATGTGAGTGAGAATGACAGTAAGAAGGTGAATGTGAGGGAGAATGAGACTAGTTTTAGGAATGAGATTAATAGAGATGATTAGGGTGATAAGGGTAAGGGCTAGGAATAGTATGGATATTTTAAATATTAATAAAATTGCAAATACTTAGAATGTTAATGAAAATAAGAATTATGAAAAGTGTTTATAGAAAACAAGAAGGAAAAGAAAAAAAAATATATGTATGAGAATAATGAGAAAGAATATTATAATGAAAATGAATGTTTGATAATTATTTATCAGTAATATATATATATTATATATATATATATATATATATATATATATATATATCATATATATATATATATATGTTTTAAAATATATATATAATATAATATATATATAATATAGAGAATTATACAGAAATATAGAGTGACAAAGAGTAGGGAGAATTATACATGTGGAGGTTTTCTTGCCACATTCGTTGCAGTAAATAAAGATGTTCTTTAGCCATTGAAACACGTGGTGTTGTTGAGCGTCTTGCTAATTTATTCAGAAAATCATATTGATTATAAAATGATTTACACTTCTGTTTCAATGCAGTTAAAATATATAGTCTTCATAATGGAAAAACATACACCTGATAAATGGTGTAACATATAACAAAACATGTCTTTCTTGTAGTAAATAAGCGTAAAATATAAAAACATCAAATATTGGTGAACATGGGAGACATTACGTATGTCAAAGAAAACGGACCCGCCGTTCGGGGGGACTTAACTAAACTTTTATATTTCTAAATTTATTACTATCATTATTCATCATCACCATTATTATTATCATTGTTATCATAAATATGTCATTACCATTATCATTAGTTCTATTATCATCATGAAAGTGTTATCATCAACATTATCAGTGATGATTACTTTATCATTAATATTGTTATCATTACCACCATTACATTATGAAACTTTTCATTATCATCATTATTATTGTTGCTTTTGTTGCCATTACTTTCTCCATTATCATCATTGTCTTTGTCATCACTGACAAAGACCTCGCAACAACACCACCAACAAAAGCATGTAGGAGAACAAGAACAGGATCACCATCAAAATAACAATAATAATAATAAGAAGGATGATAACAATTGATAATTTCATAAAAATAGTAGTAATAATAATAGTAATCTTCATGAAATAATAATGCTAATATGAATAGCACAATTGATGATGATTATGATTGATGATGAGGATGATCATATTTCTTTTAGATAATTATGAAAATAATAATAATATCAATAATAATTAAGATGATCATACTTATTATTATCATAATTATTATAACTAATCATTATAACATTTATAGTATAAAGAAATATAGAAAAATCTAATTATTTCTATTCTATAAAATAATCTATGAAAACATTTTATTGAAAAATTCATAGAATAAAGAAATAAATATCAATAAAATTAATGATAAAATATGAAAAAGATTCCCTTATTAAATCATAACACTAATTGTTATAAAATTCCACAAAGACAAAGATGAGAAAAGAAACAAAAGCAAAATTCTTCTGGTGCCTTTAAGAAGTCACTCGCTTTCCAATCGCCTTACCATCCTTAGCCTTGGCGTTCACTTCTCCGCCCTTCTCGAGGAGCGTCTCTGCAACAGCATGATGGCCGTTCCAGGAAGCACAGTGTAAGGGAGTCCGACCTGAGGGAGGAAGATGCTTCTGTTAGACGTCTGTTTGTGAGTAATGACCGTGAGAAGGGAAGTGAGGATGACAATGCGAAGGTGAATGTGAGTGAGAATAAACATGAGAAGGTGAATGCGTGAGAATGATAATGAAAAGGTGAATGTGAGTGAGAATGACAATAAGGTGAATATGAGTGAGAATGAAAATGAAAAAGTGAAAGTGAGTGTGAATGAGAGTTGAAAAGTGAATTTGAGTGAGAATGACAGTGAGGTGAATGTGAGTGAGAATGACAGTGAGAAAGTGAATATGTGTGAGTGACAGTGAGAAGGTGAATGAGTGAGAATGACAATGATGAGGGGAATGTGAGTGAGAATGACAGTGAGAAAGTGAATGTGAATGAGAATGACAATGAGAAGGTGAATGTGAGTGAGAATGACAGTGAGCGGAATGTGAGTGAGAATGAAAATAAGGTGAAAGTGAGTGTGAATGAATATGAGAAAGTGAATATGAGTGAGAATGACAGTCAGAAGTTGAATGTGAGTGAATATGATAATGATAAGGTGAATGTCAGTGTGAATGACAATGAGAAGATGAATGTGAGTGAGAATGAAAATGAGAAGGTGAATGTGAGTGAGAATGACAATGAGAAGGTGAATGTGAGTGAGAATGACAGTGAGCTGAATGTGAGTGAGAACAAAAATAAGGTGAAAGTGAGTGAGAATGAATATGAGAAAGTGAATATGAGTGAGACTGACAGTGAGAAACTGAATGTGAGTAATACTGAGAATGATAAGGTGAATGTGAGTGAGAATAAAAATGAAAAGGTGGATGTGAGTGAGAATGACAATGAGAAGGTGAATGTGAGTGAGAATGACAGTGAGAAGGTGAATGTGAATAAGAATGACAGTGAGAAAGTGAATGTGAATAAGAATGACAGTGAGAAGGTGAATGTGAGTGAGCATGACAATGAGGTGAATGTGAGTGAGAATGACAATGAGAAGATGAATATGACTGAGAATGAAAATAAGGTAATTATGAGTGAGAATGACAATGAGAAGGTGAATGTGAGTGAGAATGACAATGAGAAGGTGAATGTGAGTGAGAATGAAGGTTAGAAGGTGAATTTGAGTGAAAATGAGAAGTTGAATGTGAGTCAGAATGAAAATGAGAAGGTGAATGTCAGTGTGAATGACAATGAGAAGATGAATGTGAGTGAAAATGAAAATGAGAAGGCAGATGTGAGTGAGAATGACAATGAGAAGATGAAAGTGAGTGAGAATGACAATTAGAAGGTGAATGTGAGTGAGAATGACAATGAGGTGAATGTGAGTGAGAATGACAATGAGAAGGTTAATATGAATGAGAATAAAAGTGAGAAGGTGAATATGAGTGAGAATGACAATGAGAAGGTGAATGCGAGTGAGAATGACATGAGAAGGTGAGTGTGAGTGAAAATGACAATGCGAAGGTGAATGTGAGTGAGAATGATAACGAGAAGGTGAATGTGAGTGAGAATGACAATGTGAAGGTGAAAGTGAGTGAGAATGATAATAATAAGGTGAATGTGAGTGAGAATGACAGTGAGAAGGTGAATGTGAGTAGGAATGACAATGAGAAGGTGAATGTGGATGAGAATGATAATGAAAAGGTGAATATGAGTGAGAATAAAAATGAAAAAGTGAAAGTGAGTGTGAATGAGAGTTAAAAGGTGAATAAGAGTGAGAATGACAGTGAGGTGAATGTGAGTGAGAAGGTGAATATGTGTGAGAGTGACAGTGAGAAGGTGAATGAGTGAGAATGACAATGATAAGGGGAATGTGAGTAAGAATGACAGTGAGAAAGTGAATGAGAGTGAGAATGACAATGAGAAGGTGAATGTGAGTGAGAATGACAGTGAGAAAGTGAATATAAGTGAGAATGACAATGATAAGCTGAATGTGAGTGAGAATGACAATAAGGTGAATATGAGTGAGAATGAAAATGAAAAAGTGAAAGTGAGTGTGAATCAGAGTTAAAAAGTGAATATGAGTGAGAATGACAGTGAGGCGAATGTGAGTGAGAATGACAGTGAGAAGGTGAATATGTGTGAGTGACAGTGAGAAGGTGAATGAGTGAGAATGACAATGATGAGGGGAATGTGAGTGAGAATGACAGTGAGAAAGTGAATGTGAATGAGAATGACAATGAGAAGGTGAATGTGAGTGAGAATGACAGTGAGCTGAATGTGAGTGAGAATGAAAATAAGGTGAAAGTGAGTGAGAATGAATATGAGAAAGTGAATATGAGTGAGAATGACAGTCAGAAGTTGAATGTGAGTGAAAATGATAATGATAAGGTGAATGTGAGTGAGAATAACAATGAGAAGGTGGATGTGAGTGAGAATGAAAATGAGAAGGTGAATGTGAGTGAGAATGACAATGAGAAGGTGAATGTGAGTGAGAATGACAGTGAGCTGAATGTGAGTGAGAATAAAAATAAGGTGAAAGTGAATATGAGTGAGACTGACAGTGAGAAGCTGAATGTGAGTGATAATGAGAATGATCAGGTGAATGTGAGTGAGAATAAAAATGAGAAGGTGGATGTGAGTGAGAATGACAATGAGAAGGCGAATGTGATTGAGAATGACAGTGAGAAGGTGAATGTGAATAAGAATGACAGTGAGAAAGTGAATGTGAATAAGAATGACAGTGAAAAGGTGAATGTGAGTGACCATGACAATGAGGTGAATGTGAGTGAGAATGACAATGAGAAGATGAATATGACTGAGAATGAAAATAAGGTAATTATGAGTGAGAATGACAATGAGAAGGTGAATGTGAGTGAGAATGACAATGAGAAGGTGAATCTGAGTGAGAATGAAAGTTAGAAGGTGAATGTGAGTGAAAATGAGAAGTTGAATATGAGTCAGAATGAAAATGAGAAGGTGAATGTCAGTGTGAATGACAATGAGAAGATGAATGTGAGTGAGAATGAAAATGAGAAAGTGAATGTGAGTGAAAATGAAAATGAGGTGAATGTGAGTGAGAATGACAATGAGAAGGATAATATGAATGAGAATGAAAGTGAGAAGGTGGATGTGAGTGAGAATGACAATGAGAAGGTGAATGCGAGTGAGAATGACATTAGAAGGTGAGTGTGAGTGAAAATGACAATGCGAAGGTGAATGTGAGTGAGAATGATAAAAAGAAGGTGAATGTGAGTGAGAATAACAATGTGAAGGTGAAAGTGAGTGAAAATGATAATGATAAGGTGAATGTGAGTAAGAATGACAGTGAGAAGGTGAATGTGAGTAGGAATGACAATGAGAAGGTGAATGTGGATGAGAATGATAATGAAAAGGTGAATTTTGAGAGGGAGAATGACAATGAGAAGGTGAATGTAAGTGAGAATGACAGTGAGAAGATGACTGTGAGTGAGAATGACAATAAGAAAGTGAATGTGAGTGAGAAAGACAATGAGAAGCTGAAGGTGAGTGAGAATGAAAATGAGAATGTGAAAGTGAGTGTGAATGACAATTAAAAGGTGAATGTGAATGAGAATGAAAATAAGGTGAATGTGAGTGAGAATGAAAATGAGGTGAATGTGAGTGAGAATGAAAATAAGGTGAATGTGAGTGAAAATGACAGTGAAAATGTGAATGTGAGTGAGATTGACAATGAGA
>NW_028234445.1:1720669-1723169 GCF_977035675.1 Penaeus japonicus | reverse complement strand
AAATGAGAAGGTGAATGTGAGTGAGAATGACAATGAGAAGGTGAATGTGAGTGAGAATGACAGTGAGCTGAATGTGAGTGAGAATGAAAATGAGGTGAAAGTGAGTGAGAATGAATATGAGAAAGTGAATATGAGTGAGAATGACAGTGAGAAGCGGAATGTGAGTGATAATAATAATGATAAGGTAAATGTGAGTGAGAATAACAATGAGAAGGTGGATGTGAGTGAGAATGACAATGAGAAGGTGAATGTGAGTGAGAATGACAGTGAGAAGGTGAATGTGAATGAGAATGACAGTGAGAAAGTGAATGTGAATGAGAATGACAGTGAGAAGGTGAATGTGAGTGAGAATGACAATGAGAAGGTTAATGTGAGTGAGAATGATAATGAGAAGGTGAATGTGAGTTAGAATGACAGTGAGAAGGTGAATGTGAATGAAAATTAAAATGAGAAGGTGAATGTAAGTGAGAATGAAAATGAGAAGGTGAATGCAAGTGAGAATGACAATGAAAAGGTGAATGTGAGTGAGAATGACAATGAAGAGGTGAATGTGAGTGAGAATGACAATGAGAAGGTGAATGTGAGTGAGAATGACAGTGAGAAGGTGAATGTGAGTGAGAATGACAATGAGAAGGTGAATGTGAGTGAGAATGACAATGAGAAGGTGAATGTGAGTGAGAATGACAGAGAAGGTGAATGTGAATGAGAATGACAGTGAGAAAGTGAATGTGAGTGAGAATGACAATGAGAAGGTGAATGTGAGTGAGAATGACAATGAGAAGGTGAATGTGAGTGAGAATGGCAATGAGAAGGTTAATGTGAGTGAGAATTTGAGAATGAAAATGAGAAGGTGAATGTGAGTTAGAATGACAGTGAGAAGGTGAATTTGTAGATTGTTGGAATTTCGTTGAATGTGAATGAAAATTAAAATGAGAAGGTGAATGTAAGTGAGAATGAAAATTAAAAGGTGAATGTGAGTGAGAATGACAATGAAAAAGTGAATATGAGAGAGAGTGACAATGAGAAGGTGAATGTGAGTGAGAATGACAGTAAGAAGGTGAATGTGAGGGAGAATGACAATGAGAAGGTGAATGTGAGTGAGAATGACAGTGAGAAAGTGAATGTGAGTGAAAATGACAATGAGAAGGTGAATGTGAGTGAAAATGACAATGAGAAGGTGAATGTGAGTGAGAATGACAATGAGAAGGTGAATGTGAGTGAGAATGACAATGACGTGAATGTGAGTGAGAATGACAATGAGAGGGAGAGTGAGTGAGAATGACAATGAGAAGGTGAATATGAATGAGAATGACAATGAGAAGGCAAATGTGAGTGAGAATGACAATGAGAAGGTAAAGGTGAGTGAAAATGACAATGAGATGGTGAATATGAGTGAGAATGACAATGTGAAGGTAAATGTCAGTAAGGATGACAATGAGAAGGTGAATGTGAGTGAGAATGACAATGAGAAGGTGAATGTGAGATAAAATGACAATGAGAAGGTGAATGCGAGTGAGAATGACAATGAGAAGGTTAATGTGAGTGAAAATGATAATGAGAAGGTGGATGTGAGTGAGAATGATAATGAGAAGGTGAATAGTGAGAATGACAAAGAGAAGGTGAATGTGAATGAGAATGACAATGAGGTGAAGGTGAATATGAATGAGAATGACAATAGAAGGTGAATGAGACAGAATGACAATGAGAAGTTGAATGATTGAGAATGACAAAGAGAAGGTGAATGAGTGAGAATGACAATGAGAAGGTGAATGTGAGTTAGAATGGTAATGAGAAGGTGAATGTGAGTGAGGATGACAATGAGAAGGTGAATATCAGTGAGAATGAGAGTAGTTTTAAGAATGTGATTAATAAAGATGAATAGGATGATAAGGATAAGGACAAGGAATAGTATGAATATTATGAATATTGATAATAATGCAAATGATAAAAGAATTTTAATTAAAATAAGAATTATTAAAAGGCATAGAAATGAGAAGGAAAAAAAAATGTTTATGATAATGAGAAGGTAAATTATAACAGAAATGAATGTTTGAAAATTATTTATCAATAATATGATTTTGTTTTGTCTTATTACTATAATAATCATTGTAATTGTTAAGCTGTCATTTTATATGTACAGACTATTATAAAAATACAAATAATAAAGATAGCTATAATAATAATAATTGTAATAAAAATAATAAAAAAATAATATAATGATAATAATATGAATAATATTGATGATAACAATAATTATGGTAATTATAACAATAATTCTAATGATAACAATGAAGGTAATAAAAATGATAATTTTCATGATTATGATGATGATAGTAATAGTGATAATAGTAGAAGCAATGAAATTAATATTGGTGGTAATAACAATAATATTGATGATGATGATAGTTTTTAATAATAATTACAACAATAATGACAATTAATGAGAATAAAAATAATTATTATTATTATCATAAATAAATATAATTTACAATATATTAAT
>NW_028234445.1:1718672-1720569 GCF_977035675.1 Penaeus japonicus | reverse complement strand
AAGGGGAAGATAAGGGGAAGAGGGGGATGATGAGGAGGAAGGGAAGGAGAAGGGAAAGAACAAGATAAGGGGGAAGGGGATGGGAAGGAGGAAGGGGGGAAGGGAGAGAGAAGGAGGAAGGGGAAAATAAGGGGGGGAAGGGGGAGGGGGAGAGGGAGGGGGAGGAGAAGGAGGAAGGGAAGGAGAAGGGAAAGAGGAAGATAAGGAGGAGGGGAAAGTGAAGGGAAAGAGGGAGGGGAAAGGGGAAGAGAAAGAAGGGGATGGGAAGGGGGAAGGGAAAGAGGAGGATGAAGAGGAAAATGAGGGGGAAGGAGAAAGGGGATGAGAAGAGAAAGCGAAGTAAGACGAAGATAAGGTAGAAGGTAATGAGATAGGAAAGAGGAGGAGGAAGTGGAAGAAAAGATGGAGGGAGAGGAGAAGAGAAAGATGAGGTGGAGAAGGGAAAGATGAAGAAGAGGAGGAAGATAAGAGAGAGGGGGAGGAGAAGAGAAAGAGGAGGAGGTAGAGAAAGGAAAAACTAAGAGGAAGAAAATAAGGATGAAGAGGAGGAGTGAATGCGTAGGAAGAGGAATATGAAAAGGAAGGGGAGAAGGGAAAAAGTATGTGAAAGAGGAAAATAAGGGGGAAGGAGGAAGGGGAGAAAAGAAACGGGAAGAAGCAGAGAAGGGAAAATGGAGGAGGAGGAGGAGGAAGAGAATGTAGTTATATGCTGTGTGTAAATGTAAAGAGGTATACAGAAAGATAGATCGAAAGTGGAGATAGGAATAGAGAGGAATAAGAAGAGAGTCAGATAAAAAAAAGAGAGATAGGAAGAAAGAGGGATAAGATAGAGAGATATGAAGATAGATGTAGAGGAAGAAAGACAGATAAGAAGGTAGAGATATAGAGAAGAGAGATAAAGAGATATTTAGAAAGGCAGAAAGATAGGGAGACAGAAAGACAGGTAAGTAGATGTCTTAATACAACAGACAAGTAACCGAAGTAAAATTATAAATGGATTCACATTTTTTAAAATCTTAATTTGACTTAATTTAATTATAATTTGTTAATGTTGCAAATGATTTATCAATTGATGATCCACTCTAAACAGTGGATTAAACTTAATGAATTAAAATTATCTAAAAAATAATAATAATAATAAATAAAAGTTGTAAGAAAAATAGGAATACAGAAGTGGCAAAAGCCAAGAAAACAGAACATAGAACATAGATTTCCATTCCTTTCATTCAGAACTGATTCCGTTACGGAACCTATTACGCCACAGGACAAGGGGAAGAGAAGGGGGAGGGGGTGGGAAAGAGGAAGGGAAAAGGGAAGATAAGAGGGAGGGGGATGAGAAGGAGGAAGGGAAGGAGAAGAGAAAGAGGGAGGTGGAAGGGGAAGATAAGGGGGAGGGGGATGATAAGGAGGAAGGGAAGGAGAAGGGAAAGAGGAGGAGAAAGGGGAAGATAAAGGGGAGGGGGAGGAGGAAGAGAAGGAGAAGGGAAAGAGGAAGATAAGGGGGAGGGGGAGGGGAAGGAGGAAGGGGATGAGAAGAGAAAGCAAAGGAGGAGGAAGATAAGGTAGAAGATAATGAGATGGGAAAGAGGAGGAGGAAGAAAAAGATAAGATCGAGGGGGAGAAGAGAAAGAAGAGGAGTTGAGAAGGGAAAGAGAAAGAGGAAGAGGAAGATAAGAGGGAAGGGGAGGAGAAGAGAAAGAGTTGCAGGTGGAGAAGGGAAAAAACTAAGAGACAGAAGATAAAGACGAAGGGGAGGAGTGAATGCGGAGGAAGAGGAATATAAAAAGGAAAGGGAGAAGGGAAAAAGTAGGAGAAAGAGGAAAATAAGGGGGAAGGAGGAAGGGGAGAAAAGAAACGGGAAGAAGCGGAGAAGGGAAAATGTAGGAGGAAGAGGAAG
>NW_028234445.1:1711172-1713672 GCF_977035675.1 Penaeus japonicus | reverse complement strand
AATCTGATGGATACAAATTACATTTTCTATTCTGTGCGAAAATGTATTTTTCCCACTCCCTCGACCTATCCCTCCTTTGCTCTATATCTCCTTTCACTCTGTATCATTCTTTCAACCTATCTTTCTATCTTACTCTAAACTGATCTTTCTATTTTTCTATCTGTCTCCCAACTTTTCTTTCTCTCAAGCTATCTTTCACCTAGTCTTCCTCTCTCTCTACCCATCTTTCTCCCAACCTTTCTTTCTCTCGAACTATCTTTCTCTCAACCGATCTTTCTATCTTCCCCCCAACCTTCCCATCCCCCCTGTTGCACTTTAAATCTAAGTTGACTTTTGAAGCATCAATATAACTTTCAGTGCAATAGAAGTTACATTTAAAACATCATCCTCTTCAGTACAATTGAAGTTAAAATTAGAGCCTTAATATCATCTTCAGTGTAACTGCAGTTACAAAAACATAAATATCATCTTTGCTGCAATTGAAGTTATGTCTAAAGCATTAACATCATCCTCAGTGCAACTGCATTTACGTTACGAGCACTAATATCATCATTGGAGTTAATTCTCGGAATTATTATCACCCTCAGTGCAATGCATCATAAGTCAAAAGAATGAATATCTTCCTCACTTTCGCATCCTCGCCCTCCGACCTGTTCGTCGCGTTCCCAACGTCCGCTGTGTGTTGCTCCTGTAAAGTAAAGGACTGTCACGCCTTCTTAACGGGACGGGAGTGTATACTAAACCATGTAGAAATATATGTGTGAATACAATACTTCTTCATTGTTTCTCTCCTTATTTTAGTCTCTTTCTCTCTCCTCTTTTCTTTCTTTTTATTCTTACCTTTAGCTCTCTGATCTCCCTTTCCTTCAGACATAGGATATCCTTCAGTTCGCTGTTTTCCGTCTGCAGATTAGTCACCTCAGTCTCCATCCTACTCCTCTCATGTCCTTGCTCCTCCTGTAACACTGTAGGGATGTCTCTGTCCTAAAGGCAGGCAAAGCAAATGGAATTGCACGATCAAGCAGTAATCTCGCTTCGACAAATAAAATCGTTTTAAAAACTCTTACCTTTAGCTCTCTGATCTCCCTTTCTCTGAGACATAGGATATCCTTCAGTTCGCTGTTTTCCGTCTGCAGATTAGTCACCTCAGTCTCCATCCTACTCCTCTCCCGTCCTTGCTCCTCCTGCATATCCTGTAGAAGACAACACTGTAGGGATGTCTCTGTCCTAAAGGGATTAGGGAGAAGAACCTAGCATCACAGGCAAAGCAAATGGAATTGCACGATCAAGCAGTCATCTCGCTTCGACAAATAAAATGGTTTTTAAAAAGGGGCTAATGTATTTCGGAAGCTCTTGCTCTTACCTTTAGCTCTCTGATCTCCCTTTCTCTGAGACATAGGATATCCTTCAGTTCGCTGTTTTCTGTCTGCAGATTAGTCACCTCAGTCTCCATCCTACTCCTCTCATGTCCTTGCTCCTCCTGTAAGGAAAGACATCACTGTAGGGATGTCTCTGTCCTAAAGGCTTGAGGAGAAGAGCAAGGCATCACAGGCAAAGCAAGTGGAATCGCACGACCAACCAGTAATCTCATTTCCACAAATAAAATCACTTTTAAAAAGGAGCTAATGCCTTTTGGAAGCAAAGAAAATTGCTCATCGCGTTCCATTTTCATTTGCACAAATCCTGCAACCTTTTCTCTCTTCGTTTGGAATAGTTGAGGTTCACACCTACAAGGACTTATTCAGGAAGCTCCAGGTTCTCCAGACAAAAAGCTACTAATAACACAACGCTATCTCACACTAACTCTCCTCTTTCTTAACCATTGTTCTATATCTGTCCCATTCCTCTCCTCCTTTCTCTCTGTTATTTCATCCCTTTTCCTCGCTCTCTCCTGTGCATACCTTGAGTAATACAATCTCCTCTTCCTTCTTCCTCAGGTCTTCCTTCAGGTCTCTGGTCTCCTTCTGTAGATTCACTGTTTCGTTAATTTTCACACTGATCTCTCGCTCCTTTTGCTCGTGCTGCTTCTGGATGAGTAAGGAAAAAGTATCATAAGTGCTCAAAAAGACAAACGAAATGAACATTCTCTCTAACATTACCTCTCTCTCTCTCTGTCTACTTGTTCATTATTTAACTAATTTCTTGCTCTTCCTGCTCATGCTGCTTCTGTATAAGGTAGGAATAGGTGCTCAAAAAGTCAAATGAAATTAACTTTCTCTTTCTCTCTCTATCTCTCTATCTATCTATCTATTTACTTGTTCATCATCTAACTAATCTCTCGCTCTTTCTACTCATATTGTATCTAGAGAAGGGAGTGGCAAGCATATCATTATTGCCTCTAACATGATAACAAGTCATCTCCTTCCTGACATTGTCGATGGATGGAGGGAAAGCTGATAACCACGAGATAAGGAGATTGGAGTTGTAAGAGAATCAAGTGGATCAAATACTTATAAAAGATTAGCCATCACCAAAACCCTTACATTTTGCTTTGCATTTC
>NW_028234445.1:1696172-1708672 GCF_977035675.1 Penaeus japonicus | reverse complement strand
GTCTTTATAATTTTAATGCATATTCTGATGGCAATGATATGAAGGAAAATAATAACCATAATGAAAATAAGGATCTCATTATACTTCTATCATTGTTGTTGGAGTTACTATTATCATTAACATGATATCTATAATGAAAGAAATTATGATATCAGTCATAAGAATTATTAAAAAATAATAATGGTCATTCTAACTAGTTTGATATTAATATTGATAATAATAATAATGATTGTTATCGTTATCTTTAATGTTTTTATATAATCATAATCAATGTTATTCTTATTCTTATCATTATCATCATTATTATGGTTATTTTCATTAGTATTATCATTATCATTATAATAATCAAACTAAATAGGTAATATTTTTTTTCGTATGAACTTATATTATTGATATTTCATTTGGATATGTTACCTTTGTACTTAGCAAACCTAACTTAAGTTGCGAGAAGAGCTATTTTGTAAAACGAATGCTAAGTAGTGCATTCCTCTTAACAGCACCTGCATAGCCATGTTTGCTGCAAGCAAGCTGTGAGCAGACTTGGGTGTTTGCAAGAAGGAAGAACAAGGAAGCCATCGTGTTATCCTCATTGTCATTACCATAATGATTTACCGACACTGGTACTATGAGTGATAAAGACCTCACAACTACAACAAAAGCATGTACAAGAACAAGAACAACAGGATCATCAGCAAAATTATCAATAATGACAAGAGGAAGGATAACCTATGATAATAATTTCAATAGAAATAGCAGTAATATGAATAATTAAAATAGTGATAATTCTAACTATAACAATAATAATAATAATAATAGCAATGATATGTTTAAAATTATATATAAGAAAAATTGAAGTAAAAATAAAAATGATATCAATAATGAAAAGAGTAAAAGAGGAAGACAAAAGATGAATGATGAAAAATGACAATTACGAAAAGAAAATTCTTGAAATAATAATAATAATACAAATGTAATTGTAATAAATGATAAGATATGAATGTATAATAATAATGAATATTTGTATGATAATAATAATCATAACCTTGAAATACATATGACAAATGATAATGAATATATAACATTTACAAATAACTCAAATTAACAACTAAAACATAAGGATTGGATAAATAAAAAAGAATATTGAATGATGAAGAAATAAGAAAACCTGATGATAGATGTATCCTTATTAGATCTGAATAATAATTGTTATAAATTTCCACAGAGATAAAGATGAGAAAAGAAACAAAAGCAAAATTCTTCTGGCGCCTTTAAGAAGTCACTCGCTTTCCAATCGCCTTACCAAATATATCCTTGGCGTTCACTTCTCCGCCCTTCTCGAGGAGCGTCTCTGCAACAGCATGATGGCCGTTCCAGGAAGCACAGTGTAAGGGAGTCTCACCTGAGGGAGGAAGATGCTTCTGTTAGACGTCTGTTTGTGAGTAATGAGCGTGAGAAGGGAAGTGAGGATGACAATGCGAAGGTGAATGTGATTTAGAATGACAGTTAGAAGGTGAATGTGAGTGAGAATGACAATGAGGAGGTGAATATGTGTGAGAGTGACAATGAGAAGGTGAATGAGTGTGAATGACAATGATGAGGGGAAAGTGAGTGAGAATGACAGTGAGAAAGTGAGTGAGTAAGAATGACAATGAGAAGGTGAATGTGAGTGAGAATGACAATGAGAAGCTGAATGTGAGTGAGAATGACAATAAGGTGAATATGAGTGAGAATGAAAATGAAAAAGTGAAAGTGAGTGTGAATGAAAGTTAAAAGGTGAATATGAGTGAGAATGACAGTGAGGTGAATGTGAGTGAGAATGACAGTGAGAAGGTGAATATGTGTGAGAGTGACAGTGAGAAGGTGAATGAGTAAGAATGACAATGATGAGGGGAATGTGAGTGAGAATGACAATGAGAAAGTGAATGTGAGTGAGAATGACAATGGGAAGGTGAATGTGAGTGAGAATGACAGTGAGCTGAATGTGAGTGAGAATGAAAATAAGGTGAAAGTGAGTGATAATGAATACGAAAAAGTTATTAAGAGTGAGAATTACAGTGAGAAGCTGAATGTGAGTGAGAATGATAATGATAAGGTGAATGTGAGTGAGAATAACAATGAGAAGGTGAATGTGAGTGAGAATGAAAATGAGAAGGTGAATGTGAGTGAGAATGACAATGAGAAGGTGAATGTGAGTGAGAATGACAGTGAGCTGAATGTGAGTGAGAATGAAAATGAGGTGAAAGTGAGTGAGAATGAATATGAGAAAGTGAATATGAGTGAGAATGACAGTGAGAAGCGGAATGTGAGTGATAATAATAATGATAAGGTAAATGTGAGTGAGAATAACAATGAGAAGGTGGATGTGAGTGAGAATGACAATGAGAAGGTGAATGTGAGTGAGAATGACAGTGAGAAGGTGAATGTGAATGAGAATGACAGTGAGAAGGTGAATGTGAGTGAGAATGACAATGAGAATGTTAATGTGAGTGAGAATGATAATGAGAAGGTGAATGTGAGTTAGAATGACAGTGAGAAGGTGAATGTGAATGAAAATTAAAATGAGAAGGTGAATGTAAGTGAGAATGAAAATGAGAAGGTGAATGCAAGTGAAAATGACAATGAAAAGGTGAATGTGAGTGAGAATGACAATGAAGAGGTGAATGTGAGTGAGAATGACAATGAGAAGGTGAATGTGAGTGAGAATGACAGTGAGAAGGTGAATGTGAGTGAGAATGACAATGAGAAGGTGAATGTGAGTGAGAATGACAATGAGAAGGTGAATGTGAGTGAGAATGACAGAGAAGGTGAATGTGAATGAGAATGACAGTGAGAAAGTGAATGTGAGTGAGAATGACAATGAGAAGGTGAATGTGAGTGAGAATGACAATGAGAAGGTGAATGTGAGTGAGAATGGCAATGAGAAGGTTAATGTGAGTGAGAATGAAAATGAGAAGGTGAATGTGAGTTAGAATGACAGTGAGAAGGTGAATGTGAATGAAAATTAAAATGAGAAGGTGAATGTAAGTGAGAATGAAAATTAAAAGGTGAATGTGAGTGAGAATGACAGTGAGAAGGTGAATGTGAGTGAGAATGACAATGAGAAGGTGAATGTGAGTGAGAATGACAATGAGAAGGTGAATGTGAGTGAGAATGACAGAGAAGGTGAATGTGAATGAGAATGACAGTGAGAAAGTGAATGTGAGTGAGAATGACAATGAGAAGGTGAATGTGAGTGAGAATGACAATGAGAAGGTGAATGTGAGTGAGAATGGCAATGAGAAGGTTAATGTGAGTGAGAATGAAAATGAGAAGGTGAATGTGAGTTAGAATGACAGTGAGAAGGTGAATGTGAATGAAAATTAAAATGAGAAGGTGAATGTAAGTGAGAATGAAAATTAAAAGGTGAATGTGAGTGAGAATGACAATGAAAAAGTGAATATGAGAGAGAGTGACAATGAGAAGGTGAATGTGAGTGAGAATGACAGTAAGAAGGTGAATGTGAGGGAGAATGACAATGAGAAGGTGAATGTGAGTGAGAATGACAGTGAGAAAGTGAATGTGAGTGAAAATGACAATGAGAAGGTGAATGTGAGTGAAAATGACAATGAGAAGGTGAATGTGAGTGAGAATGACAATGAGAAGGTGAATGTGAGTGAGAATGACAATGACGTGAATGTGAGTGAGAATGACAATGAGAAGGTGAATGAGTGAGAATGACAATGAGAAGGTGAATATGAATGAGAATGACAATGAGAAGGCAAATGTGAGTGAGAATGACAATGAGAAGGTAAAGGTGAGTGAAAATGACAATGAGATGGTGAATATGAGTGAGAATGACAATGTGAAGGTAAATGTCAGTAAGGATGACAATGAGAAGGTGAATGTGAGTGAGAATGACAATGAGAAGGTGAATGTGAGATAAAATGACAATGAGAAGGTGAATGTGAGTGAGAATGACAATGAGAAGGTTAATGTGAGTGAAAATGATAATGAGAAGGTGGATGTGAGTGAGAATGATAATGAGAAGGTGAATAGTGAGAATGACAAAGAGAAGGTGAATGTGAATGAGAATGACAATGAGGTGAAGGTGAATATGAATGAGAATGACAATAGAAGGTGAATGAGACAGAATGACAATGAGAAGTTGAATGATTGAGAATGACAAAGAGAAGGTGAATGAGTGAGAATGACAATGAGAAGGTGAATGTGAGTTAGAATGGTAATGAGAAGGTGAATGTGAGTGAGGATGACAATGAGAAGGTGAATATCAGTGAGAATGAGAGTAGTTTTAAGAATGTGATTAATAAAGATGAATAGAATGATAAGGATAAGGACAAGGAATAGTATGAATATTATGAATATTGATAATAATGCAAATGATAAAAGAATTTTAATTAAAATAAGAATTATTAAAAGTCATAGAAATGAGAAGGTGAAGTAGAATGACAATGAGAAGGTGAATGTGAGTGAGAATGACAATGAGGATGGAGAAGGTGAATTGACTGAGAATGACAATGAGAAGGTGAAAGTGAGAATGACATTGAGAAAGGTGAATGTGAGTGAGAATGACAATGAGAAGGTGAATGTGAGTGAATGTGAGTGATAATGAAAGGTAAATGTGAGTGAGAATGACAAGAGAAGGTGAATGAGTGAGAATGACAATGAGAAGGTGAATGTGAGTGAGAATGACAATGAGAAGGTTGAATGTGAATGAGAATGACATGCAAGGTGAATGTGAGTGAGAATGACAATGAGAAGGTTGTGAGGAGAAGGTGAATGGGAGAAGGTGAGTGAGGAGAATAAATGAGAAGGTGAATGTAAGAGAGAATGACAATGAGAAGGTGAATGTTGAATGACAATGAGAAGGTGAATGAGTGAGAATGACAATGAGAGGTGAATGTGAGTGAGAATGACAATGAGAAGGTGAATGTGAGTGAAATGACATGAGAAGGTGAATGTGAGTGAAATGAATGACAATGAGAAGGTGAATGTGAGAGAATGACAATGAGAAGGTGAATGTGAGTGAGAATGACAATGAGAAGGTGAATGTGAATGAGAATGACAGGGAAAGTGAATGTGAGTGAGAATGACAATGAGAAGGTGAATGTGAGTGAGAATGAGTGAATGTGAGTGAGAATGGCAATGAGAAGTGAATGTGAGTGAGAATGAAATGAGAAGGTGAATGTGAGTTAGAATGACAGTGAGAAGGTGAATGTGAATGAAAATGAAATGAGAAATAGAAAATGAAAAGTGAATGTGAGTGAGAATGACAATGAAAGTGAATGTAAGAGAAATGACAATGAGAAGGTGAATGTGAGTGAGTGAATGTGCCCCCCCCCCCCCCTCATGTGGGGAATGAACAATGACGAATATGAGTGATGTCAGTAAGGATGACAATGAGAAGTGAATGTGAGTGAGAATGACAATGAGAAGGTGAATGTGAGATAAAATGACAATGAAAGGTAATTTGAGTGAGAGAAGGTTAATGTGAGTGAAAATGATAATGAGAAGGTGGATGTGAGTGAGAATGATAATGAGAAGGTGAATAGAATGACAAAGAGAGTGAATGTGAATGAGAATGACAATGAGGTGAAGGTGAATATGAATGAGAATGACAATAGAAGGTGAATGAGACTAGAATGACAATGGAAGTTGAATGATTGAGAATGACAAAGAGAAGGTAATGAGTGAGAATGACAATGAGAAGGTGAATGTGAGTTAGAATGTAATGAGAAGGTGAATGTGAGTGAGGATGACAATGAGAAGGTGAATATCAGTGAAATGAGATAGTTTTAAGAATGTGATTAATAAAGATGAATAGAATGATAAGGATAAAAGAATGAAAAAGAAAGTAAATAAGAATTATTAAAAGTCATAGAAATGAGAAGGAAAAAAAAATGTTTATGATAATGAGAAGGTAAATTATAACAGAAATGAATGTTTGAAAATTATTTATCAATAATATGATTTTGTTTTGTCTTATTACTATAATAATCATTGTAATTGTTAAGCTGTCATTTTATATGTACAGACTATTATAAAAATACAAATAATAAAGATAGCTATAATAATAATAATTGTAATAAAAATAATAAAAAAATAATATAATGATAATAATATGAATAATATTGATGATAACAATAATTATGGTAATTATAACAATAATTCTAATGATAACAATGAAGGTAATAAAAATGATAATTTTCATGATTATGATGATGATAGTAATAGTGATAATAGTAGAAGCAATGAAATTAATATTGGTGGTAATAACAATAATATTGATGATGATGATAGTTTTTAATAATAATTACAACAATAATGACAATTAATGAGAATAAAAATAATTATTATTATTATCATAAATAAATATAATTTACAATATATTAATAATTATTCATAACACATATGTCAAATATTTGGAATAATTTTATTTATCATCAGTATCATAAAATATTTTTACTACTATTACTATTATCACTATCATTATTCACCTTCCAATCACCATCATCATTATTGTTATTATAATTATATCATTACCATTATCATTAGTTATATTATCATTATGAAAGTGTTATCATCAACATTTTCAGTGATGCATACTTTATCATTAATATTGTTATCATTATCACCATCAACATTATGAAACTTTTCATTATCATCAATATTGTTGTTGCTTTTGTTGCCATTACTTTCTCCATTATCATCATTGTCTTTGTCATCACTGACAAAGACCTCGCAACAACACCACCAACAAAAGCATGTAGGAGAACAAGAACAGGATCACCATCAAAATAACAATAATGAGAAGAAGGATGATAACAATTGATAATTTAGTAGAAATGGGAGTAACAATGATAGTTATAGTAATGAAATATCAATGATAATATGAATAGGACCATTGATGATGATTATGATTGATGATCAGGATGATCATATTTCTTGTAGATAATCAGGAAAATAATAATGACAATGTCAGTAATAATTAAGATGATCATACTTATTATTATCATAATTATCATAACTAATCATTATAACATTTATAGTATAAAGAAATATAAAAAAATCTATTAATTTCTATTTTATAAAATAATCTATGAAATTTTTTTACTGAAAAATTCATAGAATAAAGAAATAAATATCAATAAAATTAATGATAAAAGATGATAAAGATTCCCTTATTAAATTATAACAATAATTGTTATAAAATTCCATAAAGACAAAGAAGAGAAAAGAAACAAAAGCAAAATTCTTCTGGTGCCTTGAAGAAGTCACTCGCTTTCCAATCGCCTTACCTTCCTTATCCTTGGCGTTCACTTCTCCGCCCTTCTCGAGGAGCGTCTCTGCAACAGCATGATGGCCGTTCTCGGAAGCAAAGTGTAAGGGAGTCTGACCTGAGGGAGGAAGATGCTTGTGTTAGACGTCTGTTTGTGAGTAATGAGTGTGAGAAGGGAAGTGAGGATGACAATGCGAAGGTGAATGTGAGTGAGAATGACAGTAAGAAAGTGAATGCGAGTGAAAATGACAATGAGAAGGTGAATGTGAGTGAGAATGGCAATGAGAAGGTGAATGTGAGGGAGAATGAGACTAGTTTTAGGAATGAGATTAATAGAGATGATTAGGGTGATAAGGGTAAGGGCTAGGAATAGTATGGATATTTTAAATATTAATAAAATTGCAAATACTTAGAATGTTAATGAAAATAAGAATTATGAAAAGGTATAGAAACAAGAAGGAAAAGAAGAAAAATATGTATGATAATGAGAAAGAATATTATAATGAAAATGAATGTTTGATAATTATTTATCAGTAATATATATATTTTTTATTACTATGATAATTATTGTAATTTTTATTGTTTTTATTATTATATTTATGAAGACCATTGCAATAATAACAGTAATCATGATAGCTATAATGATAGCAATGGTAATAAAATGATAAAAAAATATCAATCATAATGATAGAAATATTAGTAAAGATAATTATGACAATAACATGAATGATAATGATAATGATGAAGATAAAAATAATAATGAAGATAATAATAATGATAATTCTAATAATAATGATAATTATATAATATTCATAATGATAATAATGATAATGAAAATATTAATGATGATAAAAATAATAACAGCAATGATGATTTCTAAAAATGATAATAACATAAAAATAATCATTATCATTAATGATAATTACAATTCATAATAAATTTATAATCATTTATAATCAATATTTAAAATATTCATTATAACAAGAATTATCATCATAATCAATAAATATTATTTCCATCATTACTGTTATTACTATCATTATTCACCTTCCAATCACCATCATTATTATCATTATATCATTATCATTAGTTCCATCATTATCATGAGAGTGTTATCATCAGTATCATAAAATATTTCCTTCCTTAATATTTGTGGGGTTTTCTTGCCACATTCGTGCAGTAAAGATAAATATTATATTAAAGATAAATATTCGTGCAGTAAAGATCAATATAAATAAGTAAAGATAAATATAAGATATTCGTGCAGAAAAGATGTTCTTTAGCCATTGAAACACGTGGTGGTGTTGACCGTCTGCTAATTTATTCAGAAAATCATATTGATATAAAATGATTTACACTTCTGTTTCAATGCAGTTAAAATATATAGTCTTCATAATGGAAAAACATACACCTGATAAATGGTGTAACATAAACAAAACATGTCTTTCTTGTAGTAAATAAGCGTAAAATAAAAAACATCAAATATTGGTGGAACATGGGAGACATTACGTATGTCAAAGAAAACGGACCCGCTGTTCGGGGGGACTTAACTAAACTTTTATATTTCTAAATTTATTACTATCATTATTCATCATCACCATTATTATTATCATTGTTATCATAAATATGTCATTACCATTAGCATTAGTTCTATTATCATCATGAAAGTGTTATCATCAACATTATCAGTGATGATTACTTTATCATTAATATTGTTATCATTACCTTCATTAACATTATGAAACTTTTCATTATCATCATTATTATTGTTGCTTTTGTTGCCATTACTTTCTCCATTATCATCATTGTCTTTGTCATCACTGACAAAGACCTCGCAACATCACCACCAACAAAAGCATGTAGGAGAACAAGAACAGGATCACCATCAAGATAACAATAATAAGAAGGAGGATAACAATTGATAATTTAATAAAAATGGGAGTAACAATAATACTAATAGTAATGAAATAATAATGATAATATGAATAGGACCATTGATGATGATTATGATTTATGATGCGGATGATCATATTTCTTTTAGATAATCATGAAATAATAATGATATTATCAATAATAATTGAAATCATCATACTTATTATTATCAGAATTGTTATAACTAATTATAACATTTATATTATAAAGAAACAGAAAAATCTATTTATTTCTATTTTATAGAATAATCTATGAAAATATTTTATTGAAAAATTCATAGAATAAAGAAATAAATATCAATAAAATTAATCATAAAAGATGATAAAGATTCCCTTAGTAAATTATAACAATAATTGTTATAAAATTCCATAAAGACAAAGAAGAGAAAAGAAACAAAAGCAAAATTCTTCTGGCGCCTTAAAGAAGTCCCTCGCTTTCCAATCGCCTTACCATTATAAGCCTTGGCGTTCACTTCTCCGCCCTTCTCGAGGAGCGTCTTTGCAACAGCATGACGGCCGTTCTCGGAAGCAAAGTGTAAGGGAGTCTTATCTGAGGGAGGAAGATGCTTCTGTTAGACGTCTGTTTGTGAGTAATGAGCATGAGAAGGGAAGTGAGGATGACAATGCGAAGGTGAATGTGAGTGAGAATGACAATTAGAATGTGAATATGAATTAGAATCAACATGAGAAGGTGAATGTGAATGAGAATGACAATGAGAATGTGAATGTGAATGAGAATCAACATGAGAAGGTGAATGTGATAGAGAATGAAAATGAGAAGGTGAAGGTGAGTGAGAATGACAATGAAAAGGTGAATATGAGTGAGAATGACGATGAGAAAGTAAATATGAGTGAGAATGACAATGAGAATGAAGTAAGGTGAATATGAGTGAGAATGACAATGAGAATGTGAATGTGAGTGAGAATGACAATGAGAAGGTGAATGTGAGTGAGAATGACAATGAGAAGGTGAATATGAGTGAGAATGACAATGAGAAGGTGAATATGAGTCAGAATGACAATGAGAAGGTGAATGTGAGTGAGAATGACAACGAGAAGGTGAATGCGAATGAGAATGACAATGAGAAGGTGAATGTGAATGAGAATGACAATGAGAAGGTGAATTAGAATGACAATAAGAAGGTGAATGTGAACGAGAATGACAATGAGAAGGTGAATTAGAATGACAATGAGAAGGTGAATGTGAGTGAGAATGACAATGAGAACGTGAATGTGAGTGAGAATGACACTGAGAATGTGAACGAGAATGACAATGAGAAGGTGAATTAGAATGACAATGAGAAGGTGAGTGTGAATGACAATGAGAAGGTGAATGTGAGTGAGAATGACACTGAGAAGGTGAATGTGAGTGAGTGACAATGAGATAGTGAATGTGGGTGAGAATGACAATGAGAAAGTGAATGTGAGCGAGAATGACAATATGAAGGTGAATGTGATTGAGAATGACAATGAGAAGGTAAATGTGAGTGAGAATGAAAATGTGAATGTCAGTGAGAATGACAGTGTGAATGTCAGTGAGAATGACAATGAGAAGGTAAATGATAGTTACAGTGACAATGAGAATGACAATGAGATGGTGATTGTTATTGAGAACGACAATGAGAAGGTGAATGTGAGTGAGAATGACAACGAGAAGGTGAATGCAAGTGAGAATGACAATGAGAAGGTGAATGTGAATGACAATGACAATGAGAAGGTGAATGTGAGTGAGAATGACAATGAGAAGGTGAATATGATTTAGAATAACAATGAGAAGGTAAATGAGTGAGAATGACAATGAGAAGGTGAATAAGTGAGAATGACAATGAGAAGGTGAATGCGAATGAGAATGACAATGAGAAGGTGAATGAGAATGACAATGAGAAGGTGAATGCGAATGAGAATGACAATGAGAAGGTGAATGTGAATGAGAATGACAATGAGAAGGTGAATGTGAGTGAGAATAACAATTAGGTGAATTTGAATGAGAATGACAATGAGAAGGTGAATGCGAGTGAGAATGACAATGAGAAGGTGAAGTAGAATGACAATGAGAAGGTGAATGTAAATGACAATGACATTGAGAAGGTGAATGTAAGTGAGAATGACAATGAGAAGGTGAATGTGAGTGAGTGATAATGAGAAAGTGAATGTGGGTGAGAATGACAATGAGAAGGTGAATGTGAGCGAGAATGACAATGAGAAGGTGAATGTGATTGAGAATGACAATGAGAAGGTAAATGTGAGTGAGAATGACAATTCGAATGTGAGTGAGAATGACAATGAGAAGGTAAATGTGAGTTACAGTGACTATGAGAATGACAATGAGATGGTGATTGAGAGTGAGAACGACAATGAGAAGGTGAATGTGAGTGAGAATGAAAATGAGAAGGTGAATGTGAGTGAGAATGACCGTGAGATAATGATCATAATAATATTAATAATAATATTAGTTATGAAAATAATAATGAAGATATCAATGATGTTGATAATAATAATTCATAAAAATAACAATGAATGGCAATGAATATTATCACATAGCTAGAGAGGTAAGAATCATTATAAAATTATTATGAGAGAATTAATAGATTACTTATAATAGAAGGATATAATGACAAATGGAATGGAGATATATGTGGACACGAATTAACATGATAATGACAATGTTAATGATACTTGGAATGAGGGTGTAAGTAAATGATAATGATCAAAATGATGCATATAATGTCAATGTAAAGGAATATCAATAGGACAGTGATATTAATAGTGAGAGATTTAAAATGAGAATCCAAAATATCATGAAGGGAAAGTGAAAATGACATTAATGAAATGAATAAAGAAAGTGATCACATTGAGAGCTACAAAAATAAAGTGATTATTATAATGAAAATAAGTTTTAGCAAGATATGAAATATAAGACGAAATGAGGCCAATAATGAGAATGAAAAGGAAAAGGATAGAATGGATTATAAGACAAGGAATGAAAATACTAATGATATTATTTCCTGAAAGATATAAGAATAATTTGGAAAGTGGTTACAAGGATGAATAGGACTAGAATAAGAAAATCAGTTAATAGAGTGGAAAGAGATTGGGAACAACACTTATGATGAGATTGAGAAGAAAAATGAGTGACAAGGCTACTCAATATTCTTAGGAATGAGAATGAAAATGAGAATGAAAAAAATATTAGTTAGAATGATAAGTAGAATAGGAAGGAGAAAGATAATGAAAATGATTGATATAAAAACAATGAATAAAGATGAGAATCGGATAGATAATTTAAATGATAA
>NW_028234445.1:1678900-1683572 GCF_977035675.1 Penaeus japonicus | reverse complement strand
AGCTAATGATGAATTTGATAACTAATGAAGAAACAGAGCATGCCCAGACCACACTTATCTCATGCATCTGCAGTAAATTTGTGTGCACGGCAGGACGTCCTATCACCGAAGTTCCATGGGGTCAAAGGGGAAGGCGAAACACTCCGTGTCTCGGAGCAGACGATTGATTGTTCTACAATACAGTGACGCACAGTAATGTGCCAAATTACCATATCAAGAATATCGGATTGTTTTGTCAAGAAAATCAGGTGCGACCACATCGTTTTAGTGGACACACAGTACTCCCGCTGGTCTCCGAGCAGAGAGCAGGCCTACTGCTGATTGAGACGGAGGAGGAAGTGGGAAGAGAAGGGGAGGGTGGAGGATAGGAGAAATGGGAAAGAGGGAGGAGATGCAGCGTAGGGGAAGATAAGAGGGAGGGGTGAGGAGAAGGGTGTAAGGAAAGGCAGGTGGATGAGGGAGGAAGAGGAGACAGGAGAAGAGGAAGATAAGGGGGAGGAAAGAGAGGGAGGAGAGATACAGGGAGGGGCAGGAGAAGGGAAAGAGGAAAATAAGGGGAGTGAGGGGGAAGGAGGAAGTGGAGGAGGAGGTGAGATAGAGGAGGGGGAGGGGAAGAGGATGAAGGGAAAGAAGCGGAGGGTGAAGAAGGTGGGAAGATAAAGGGGAGGAGGTAGGAAGGAAGTAGAAGGCGTGCTGCACAAGGGGATAGAGAAGAGAAAGCGAACTGGGAAGAGGCAGATTAAGGTCCAGAAGGTAATGAGACGGGGAAAGCAGAAGGAGGAGGAGGAGGACCGATAAGAGGGAGGGGGAGGAGAAAGGAGAAAGAGGAGGTTGAGAATGGAAAAACTAAGAGGAAGAAGATAAGGACGAAGGGAGGGGTGTGGAATGCGGAGAGAGGAAGAAGGGAAGATAAAGAGGAAGGGGAAGAAGGGAAGAAAATTAGGAGAAAGTGAAGGAAAATAAGGGGGAAGGATAAGAAGTGGAGAAGGGGAAATGTAGGAGGAATGGGAGACACGGAGGGAAAGAGGAGGAAGACGGACCTGTAACGGATACTATCGCTGGTGTGAGGTAACAAATTATAGAGGTATAGAGAAAGATGGATCGAAAGAGGAGATAGGAATAGAGAGGAATAAGAAGAGAGTCAGATAAAAAAGAAAGAGAGATAGAGAGATAGGAAGAAAGAGGGATAAGATAGAGAGATATGACGATAGATGTAGACGAAGAAAGATAGATAGGAAAGTAGAGATATAGACAAGAGAAATAGAAAGACAGTTAGAAAGACAGAAAGATAGGGAGACAGATAGACAAGTAGATGTCTTAATACAACAGACAAGTAACTGAAGTAAAAATATAAATGCATTCCTTTTTTTTATCTAAATTAATTTGATTTAATCTAATCATAATTGTTTAATGTTGCAAATGACTTATCAATTGATGATCCACTCTAAACAGTGGATTAAACTTAATGAATGATAATTATCTAAAAAAATAATAATAATAAATAAAAGTTGTAAGAAAAGTAGGTATACAGAAGTGGCAAATAGGAAAAAGCCAAGAAAACAGAACATATTCACACACGTCCCAATTCACCCCAAAAATTTCACCCAATTTTATTGATATGAAAAACAAGATATCGAGAGTCTTGAAACACGCAACAGAGATTTCCATTCCTTTCATTCAGAACTCATTCCGTTACGGAACCTATCATGCCACAGGACAAAATAGGTTCAGAAAAAATCAAACACATGTTCATGGGCAGTCTACACGTTCCCGGTCTCCCCAAAGAGGCTGTGATTTGAGGGCAAAATAGGTATAGGTATTATCTATTGAGATATTAAGTGCAAATGATTCAATATCATCTAATAAGTATATGCGAGTACTCAGTTGGCAAAGGGGGTGTCTCAGGCTACATGGCATTGGACCCTCAGTTGTGTAGAGGAAATACTTGAAACATTAACACGATAGACTCAACATGAGCAAATCTCTTTGTTTTCACACTCCCCCTCCCCCCTTTTTTTTACGTTGGGAATGAAATGAGTAATAAACATGTAATAAACATAAGAAAGCTTATTCTTTGGGTAAAGGAACCAGAAGTCGTCTTTCTGCTTTAGAAGAGTAACATAAAGGGTAAGGAGGAAGGGAAGGAGAAGGGAAAAGAGGAAGATAAGGAGGAGGGGAAAGTGAAGGGAAAGAAGGGGATGGGAAGGGGGAAGGGGAAGAGGAGGACGAAGAGGGAAAATGAGGGGGAAAAGGAGAAAAGGGGATGAGAAGTAGAAAGCGAAGGAAGACGAAGATAAGGTAGAAGGTAATGAGATAGGAAAGAGGAGGAGGAAGTGGAAGAAAAGATGGAGGGAGAGGAGAAGAGAAAGATGAGGTGGAGAAGGGAAAGATGAAGAAGAGGAGGAAGATAAGAGAGAGAGGGGGAGGAGAAGAGAAAGAGGAGGAGGTAGAGAAAGGAAAAACTAAGAGGAAGAAGATAAGGATGAAGGGGAGTGAATGCAGAGGAAGAGGAATATAAAGAGGAAGGGGAGAAGGGGAAAAGTAGGAGAAAGAGGAAAATAAGGGGGAAGGAGGAAGGGGAGAAGAAAAACAGAAAGAAGCAGAGAAGGGAAAATGTAGGTGGAGGAGGAGGAAGAAGAGGATGTAGTTATATGCTGTGTGTAAATGTAAAGAGGTATGGAGAAACATAGATCGAAAGAGGAGATAGGAATAGAGAGGAATAAGAAGAGAGTCAGATAAAACAGATAGAGAGATAGGAAGAAAGAGGGATAAGATACAGAGATATGAAGATAGATGTAGAGGAAGAAAGATAGATAGGAAGGTAGAGATAGACAAGAGAGATAAAAATATAGATGAAAAGACAAAAAGATAGGGAGACAGATAGACAGGTAAGTAGATGTCTTAATACAACAGATAAGTAACTGAAGTAAAATATAAATGCTTTCATTTTTTTTTTCTTAATTAATTTGATTTAATTTAATCATAATTGTTTAATGTTGCAAATGATTTACCAACTGATGATCCACTCTAAACTGTGGATTAAACTAAATTAATGATAATTATCTAAAAATAATAATGATAATAATAATAATTAATAAAAGTTGTAAGAAAAGTAGGAATACAGAAGTGGAAAATAGGAAAAAAGAAGCAAATAGGAAAAAGCCAAGAAAACAGAACATATTCACCCAATTTTATTGATATGAAAAACAAGATATCGAGAGTCTTGAAACACGCAACAGAGATTTCCTTTCCTTTCATTCAGAACTGATTCCGTTACGGAACCTATTACGCCACAGGACAAAATAGGTTTAGAAAAAATCAAACACATGTTCATGGGCAGTCTACACGTTCCCGGTCTCCCCAAAGAGGCTGTGAGGCAAAATAGGTATAGGTGTTATTATTTATTGAGTATTAAGTGTAAATGATTCAAAATCATCTAATAAGTATATGCGAGTACTCAGTGCAAAGGGGGTTCTCAGGTACATGGCCTTGGACTCT
The DNA here is from genome assembly GCF_977035675.1 of Penaeus japonicus. Taxonomy (NCBI): domain Eukaryota; kingdom Metazoa; phylum Arthropoda; class Malacostraca; order Decapoda; family Penaeidae; genus Penaeus; species Penaeus japonicus. The sequence continues at coordinate 1,680,074 of NW_028234445.1, read as the reverse complement.
CACTTGCAGAGGATATACTTGAACATTAACACGAAGCTCAAATGAGCAAATCTCTTTGTCCCGTTGGGAATGAAATAAGTAATAAACATGTAATAAACATAAAGGTTATTCTTTGGGTAAAGGTACCAGAGGTCTTTCTGCTTTAGAAGAGTAACATAAGGTAAGGAGATGACATGCATTGCTAGTATCATTCCAGAAAAGGTTATACTAATACTTATAGATATACCCATATATGATCATGTATCCATAGGGATATGAAGGGATAGACAGGAAAAATATGAAAATATACATTTGCTCATGTTTTATCTTCTTGAGGGAAAACAAGAGAGAAAAAGTTGAAAGAAAACTACACTATTTCCTTCTCCATTGTCTCTTCCTCTCCAAAAGACAAACACAATTTCTGCCGAAGAGTCTTTAGAGCTCACTGGTCGCTCCCTTCCGAGGGCGAGCTAACACGGCAAGGGTCACGCCCCTAGGCCGCACCTGAAGAATGGTCCTTGGCGGCTGCTAGTTTAAGATTGTCCATGCCTGCTGCTTGGGGAGGCTCGTCCCTGCCTGTTGCTTGGGGAGGCTCGACCCTGCCTGCTGCTTGGGGAGGCTCGACCCTGCCTGCTGCTTGGGGAGGCTCGTCCCTGCCTGCTGCTTGGGGAGGCTCGTCGCTGCGCACTGGTCCCCGAAAAAAAATCTGGGTGAAACCCCGAAACTAAAAAAAAAATTATCCCGAAATCGACCCAACCCCGAACCCCGAAAGAAAACGAAAAGAAGAAACCCCTGCTCCTCCTCGCAAGAAGTATAGTAGACTGAGTGGCAGAGACGCCTCTGGTATATAGAGTCGAGGGCTGGCCAGCGCTCGCCGCCTCCAGCTCCTGAGACGGTTTCAAATCCCAAAGGAGAAGAGCATTTGAGACACTCACAGGCACTGCATTCGGGCTGTCTGTCACTCAAATCCTCTCTATGTTATTCGTGACTTTAAAAGTTCCACAAAAAACATTTCTCTCACATGACAACACGCACATACTCACACACACATGTACAATTGTACATGCACATGCATGTGCACACACACACACACACACATGAAAGCATGTATAAACCCACAGTCGCACTAACGCACATGCATGCACACACATATGCATACACAAACACAGAGTTATATATATGTATGTATATATAT